>NC_065583.1:146984590-147284590 GCF_024542745.1 Macaca thibetana thibetana
CAGTTTGTTATAGTTTGCAGATTTTCTATACCCCATAACTTTCCCAGCATATTATTTCAGAGATATCAGCACCAGTTGAAGAGGGCTCTTTCCTCAGACGTCCTAGTGCAGCATCTTGGAAAGGTGAGGGAGAAGAAGGAAATTTCACTCCATACTTTGTAATTCCAGTGTGCATGGATCTCAGTTACAAAAGCAAAACTACAGGTCTGATGAACAGAGAGCTGATTTAAACCACCACAATAGATAATTGGCTTTGTGTGCTATTCCCAGGCAGGAACCCGTTCACAAACCCCAAGCTCCATAAATAAAGGACTAAATTAAGGAGCTTCTTACACAGTTTGGGGCTTGACTCCCTGGGTTTGTCAGCTAGTTGCCTTTCTCCTCATTCACAGAATGGTTCCTCTCTTATTTCTCTGTTTTGGCCTTCACCAGGACTTCTTCTTCTCTCCTGCCAACATCTCCAAACAAACCCAATTCCTGGAGATTCAGATAATCCCTACTGTCAACTAGCCAGCACGGACTTGATGGCAAAGAAAGGATCACAAGCAGATTTTTAAAATCTTGATATGGTCCAAGCTTCAGGGCATTTAACTGGCACAGCCCTGAGAGAATCCCATCAGTCTGTTTTAGAATTTGTAAACATAAAGTATTTTTATCTTCTTTTTCCCAAAGGAGGTCTTTCATATTGTATAAGCCTCTGGCTTCATAAAACCTGGGTCTGCCTTTAAAAAGGTAATAAATGATATTTTAAAGCAAATCCATTTATCAGTAGATACAATGGAAGAATGAAAATTATTTTCAGAGTTTCTATCTGTTACCCAAAGTCTCTGTTAATCTAAGACAGTGGGTTATATTTATTGTGCCAGCATGCTCTTAGACTCGGAGTTTGTTCTAAATTTTTCAGTTTTCTTTTTTTTATTTACATTGATATAACCTTTATTACAGTATATTGTTGTAATTGGTCTATTTTATTATTGTTGTTAATTTCTTTTTTTATTATACTTTAAGTTCTAGGGTACACGTGCACAAGTATGAAGCATATTTAAAATTTGCTTTGGAATTATTTGGGAAGAGTTTGGTAGATCTGCCATGGTCTCTTCTAGTAGTGTAGAAAACACATTATGCAGTAATTCACGTTCTTACTGTAGTGCATGGGGAAGTCTGCCAGATGACCAGAAATAACTTGCATTTCTTTCTCCAGCGCTTTTCAGAGATGATACATCTAACACCTTCCTTTCAAGGACAGTATGAAGGCATTCACTGATAAGACAAGTCTCCTTGAGCATGAGAGGCGAGGAACACCTAACTCTTTCAAGCCTCCAGGGAGTGTGGAAGAAACAGGCAATGATGTTGCCACTACCAGGCACTTGGTGGACTGGTCAATGTGCCATGGCTCCTGCTGGAGCCTACAAGATGCACAAAACCACCAAGCTGTAGTTGGTGAAGTCAGAATAACAACAAGCAAAACTTTTTTGTTACGAATATGCTGTTTAACACGAATGAAATTGAGAGTTTCAATCATACTATAGCATATCACGTTTGGCAAACTAGCAAGAAAATAATAAATCAAAAGGCATAAATCATAATAGTAATAACATTGATGAGTTTTATCTTGTAAAATATTAATTTACAAAGGTGACTTGAATAGGAGTAAAAATACAGTACTTTTGAAAATGTTCAGACAGAAATATTTATACTTTGTGGAAAGTCATCCACAAAAAATTATTGCCAAATATTTAATTATTCTACTTATAATAATTATTCTACTTATAATAGGTATCCTACTTATATTTAAAATTAATGTAAGGAATATAAATTTTTGATACTACATATAGATATTTTATTTATAATTTTTACAAAGCATTATATTTTTGAAAATGAATTTGTCAGTCAAGTCGATATTCAAAAAATTAAGTAATTTTAATTTCTTGTGTCCCCTTTCTCTTTAGTTTGTCTTTTAATCATATGATTGGCTATAACCAAACCTCTTCAAGCAACAGGAAGAATTATCTCAGTAGACTCTTGTCCTATACAGTAAGTTCTTCTGGTAGGAAGGGTCAATTCTGGACCCTATAAACCTTTCTCCCAATCAAAAATTTAAATCTAAAAGTGCTGTATTTTTTGTCAAGTCACAGAAATCTGTCACTGTTAAGGCTTGAAAGATGCAGGACTGTTGATTCCTAGAATATCCCAATTTCACTCTAGTTGGTCCAGAGCAGAAGAAGAGTAGGTCTTAGAGAACAGCAGAAGACTGTTTTAAGCTTGCTCAAGTGTAGTGATCACAATTGCATCTCATGTTTCAGATGTGCTCCAACAGCTGGAGTAAATCATTATAGCCTGTGGCATGTGGAAGGCCACTGCTAACCTAGGGAATGTTTTCTTTCCAGTGTTAAATTTAAAGATGTCACCATACCTCCAAAGTAATCTGCTGCACTTTATACCACAACATTTATCACCTATTTCACTGTGTTCTGATATAATCTTTGTTAAACAGAGCAATTGTAAATACTCACACATATTGTGAACCAAAAAATATTAATCAGGAAGATATTATCTTAATATATCTGTAACATCAGATGCATCTATGATTTATTTGACAACAATCCACCCTAGTATCTTCTCATAGTACTAATTTGAATCCTTGAGTATTTAACATATTTAATATGTTTTATGATACTTTTAGTTAGGTTGATTTTCTAGATGACTTTTAAGTCATCAAGTTCTGCTCTGGATAAAATTACCTATTGTTATTCCAATTGCTATATCTTCCAATTTTCTGTCTCACTATTTATTTATATATTATTTCAGTGAGACAGAATGTGTGTCAAGCATTTGTTTCATGCTTTTAATTAGCTTCAATACAAAAGTAGAAACAGCTGACTCAGATATTATCTTGTGAGTCTGATTTATGCTTTCATGAAATCATAGTGTGCTAGATGACTTGTGTCCCAACTCAACAGGAATTATAGTGGTATTTGTCTTTTCAAGTGTCATCATTTAACCAAGGAAAACGGAAGGCAAGCTTCCAAAGCATTCGTGGCTGCCAGTAACCCGAAGTGCACTTCAGAGGGGTAGTTCCTGATGAGTATTTGCTGATAAATTTGGAACTGATATACTGCATATATCAATTCAAATTTAGCTGCTTCAGAGATAAGAATATTTTTAAATAGTACTATTCAGAAAGGAAGAAAGATCAACACAGACCAGAAGGGTGAGGGGCATAAGAGAGTAAAAGGAGAGAAATTCTAGTAGAGTAGAATAGATTATTTTTTCTCTATCAAGACACTCCTAATTTTTCATTTCACCATTCCATAGGATTGCCAAACCACAATCTTTAGACAAAATGAGAATTGATAGCTATCAGCATAACAAGAAACCATAAAATTTGAATTTTTTTCCTAGCCTGTGTTTGGATAAAGTAGAATGCTATTAATAAAAGATACTGATTGTCTCATGAAATTTTTAACATTCAGTAAATACTAGCTATGTCCTAGGTTAGAAGTGGCAAATATTTAGCAATGAAAAAAAAAAGAGTCACTCCTTTAACCAGTGTTTTTGGATATTACTAATGGATCATGGCAATATGCCTTATTGAATCCAGATGTGACCTCAGATTTTTTTAAAACATCACTCTGAGAAGACTAATAATTTGTTATAGGTATAAACAATATAATGCTTGTTTACACTTTCTCTTCTAGGTGAAATATTGCATGCAGATTAAAAGTGTCTCCTTTATATCCATGCTCTTGTCCTCGTAATATCTACAATAAGTTTGTCATTAGTTCATAAAGAGAATAATAATGATCCATATGAAAAGGAAAGAGAACTTTCACAATGCTCATTTGAGCACTCTTATAAGGTTATTTTCCATTTTTTAGAAATTAAGCTAGCTCATGATAAATAATCCTGCATTGCCACAGTACATTGTTCCTATATTACAGGAAACTAACCATTTCTATATCTTAGTTCCCATGCACTTAAAAAATGCTTTTTATGCTTTGAGCTTCCTATAGCAATCACAAAGAAACCAGCTTAATTCAAATAATAATTTTATATTTATGAATCTGTCTCCAGAAATTTCTTCTACTGAAGAAGTCTACCTTTGCCATGGTATCTGTTGTTTCTGGCTTTTCTCAGAGGATTTAGATCTCTAAAATTGCAAAGCATTTTATTCGTTCCCTTTGTATTTAATACATTTCAGCCTTAGAAAAACTAGAGATTTTAGTGACTGAAAATGTTCAGGAAAGATGAGGAAGAACAATAGCATAATCTTCTCCTTCTAGGCAAGTACATGTCAGTAAATGGAAATAAAATATTATATAAAAATATAATATGTGTTGAACACATTATGCACATAATACATAAAAACGTACCTGAGTTATTCAAAGAAGCTAATGCTTCTAATTTTGTGTTGACTGGAGAACGTTTAATAAATTACAGGCCATTAGAAGATATTGAAATGAAATCATCTAGAAACCTGATAGCTATCATCAGGAACAAAATTCAGAAATATTAAATTATTTCTTTCACTTCCAATATTTCTACTATAGGTTATTCTGTGCCAAGTTGGTATTTTGTGGGGAAACAATCTTATCTACCCAGAAGGCCTTATAGTAGATATATAATCATGTCTGAGATGTTCTTCTGACTAATAGAAAGATTCTGCCCATTTCTATTTCTAATTTATTCCATAATGGTAAACTTCTGATTTTCATTTTTCTTAGCTTTGTGATCTTTTTATGCCTTTCCATTGTTTATGATTTTTGTCTTCTGTTTTAAGTTTATTGAAAACTGCCAAACTGTTTTCCAGAGTGGCTATACCATTTCGCATTCTCACTGACGATGTATGAGGCCAGCTGCTCCTCATCCTTGCCAACATTTGGTTTTGTCAGATTTGTTCTTTCTCATTCTAATAAGTATGTAGTGGCATCTCACTGTGGTTTTAATTTGCATTTTGTTGTTGTCTGTTTTAATGTACTTATTTTCCATCTATATATCTTTGGTGAAATGTGTTATTCTAATCTTTTGCTAATTTTTTGTTGGATTGATTATTTTCTTATTACTGAGTTTTGAGAGTTCTTTATGTATTCTGGATATTGTCTCTCTTTGCCTAGATTATTTCACTTAGTATAATGTCTCTACCTGCATTCATATCACAAATGACAGAATTTTCTGCTTTTTAAAGGCCGAATAGTATTCCATCTCGGTCATAATAGAGTATTTCTATCATTCCAGAAAGTTCTCTCATAGCTCTCTGAGTCAATCCATTCAGGGAACTTAAAAAAAAAATAAGTACACTCTCAGTTTCTACCCCAAATCTATCAAAGCAGTAATATCCAGGGTGGTGCTTAGGAGATTTATTTTGCAAACCCCTGTCCCCCCAACCCCAGTATGAATACAATGAGCCCTAACTAAGAAATATGACCGGGCAGATGCGGTGGCTCATGCCTGTAATCCCAGCACTTTGGGAGGCTGAGGTGGGCGGATCACCCATCAGGGGTTCTGGACCTGCCTGGCCGGCATGGCAGGATCCTGTCTCTACTGGAGGCACAGAATTTGTCTGGGCATGGTGGCGCCTGCCTGTGGGCCAAGCTGCTCGGGCGGGGGGGCTGGGGCGGGAGAGTCGGGACCCGGGGGGAAGGAGGTTGCCGTGGGCCGGGATCGCGCTGCTGCGCTCTAGCCTGGACGACAGGAGTGAGACTCTGTCTCAAAAAACAAAACAAACAAACAAACAAAAACAACTATGACCCAGCTGGTTATATATTGCATTTACCACATGGCCTAGATTACCCTCTAACATATATGCCCTCTAGCCTGTTGCATTTTCTTTCTCTTTAATCTCCATGCCAGCATTGAAAAACTTTCCCCAAACATAGCTTTAAGTGGTGAGGCAGGGAAACAAAAGCAAAAGAACTCGTATATTAGAAATCCATAGTTCTCCTGAGTTCTAGTACTTTTTATCTATCTGTCAGGTAATTGACAACTTAATCAAGGATATTTAAGACCAAATTTATTTCTTAATTAATAACATATCCTCTCAGCTCCTAAGCTAGAACCGTAGTGCCGTTATTGAAGTTTCTTCCTTTTCTTAGATGTAAAAATCCTATTAGTTTCCACCTCCAAAATAGCGTTAAATCTGTCCCATTTGTGTACATTGCATTTCTTGCTTAGAATATTAATTGAAGACTCCCAACAGGTCTCTTGAGTCTTCCTAATCCAAGATCTTCCTCACTGCTGGCACAGCTTTGTTTCTAAAATTGGGTTCACAAACTGGGAAATAAAGACAACACCATGAAACACGTATTTTTACCTTAAAAATAAATAAAATTTTGTGTAAAATCAAATACTAGCTCATGTAAACAATATCCTAGTATAGCAAATATCAGAGAAACAAATGATACTCAAGTTTTAAATTGAGAAAAGTTTAATCACTAATGAATGTTATAGGAAGTAGGGAAATGTTGCCAAAAAGACTGAAATTCACTTATGAAGCTCTTGACTGGACCGTTCTGGAAGAAGAGGCACAATAAGCTATTTGACAATATTCTTTTATCATATGACATTGTGGATAATCCTATATTCATGGTATGCAATGTGGAAGAGTCAGTATTGTTAAATACTGGCTTGAATATGTATTTCCTTTTGTTTGAATGCAACTACCAGTGTGCATTGCAGAAATGAGGTATTTGTACTTCTATGGTATATGTATGAGGGAGATCTGCAAGATAACTTACTATTTTATCACAGAAAAACCAGGAGAAGAAATTTTTAGTTTAATGATTCTTTTGTGACTTTTTTTAGACTGGAAAACATGTATTATGTCAGCGCTGACATAGTAGTAGCTTTGAGCACCAAGGAAAGACTAAGTTTCACATGATAGTATAATAAAATAACTTATATTGTAATGTAATTGCTGGCATTGTTTTATTCAGAAAAAAGAGTTGGTAGTCAACATTTTGCTTCCTAATCATGATTAACTGTTGAATGTATTGCACAAATTATGAATATAATTAAAACTATAATAATCAAAAAAGAAAGTTTTGTAATTTGAAAATCACTTATGGTTTTATTATAAGTAATGTAATAATTTAATTCTTTTAATAAATAATCTGCAAAAGAAAAATCAATTTTGTTTATATATCTTTAGAAACACTTGATCCATAACTCAGGCAGATAATTTCTTTGTTATTTAGAGATGTTCAAATAGTTGGAATTTTGCAGATGTAAACCATCCTGAAGAATGTAAGTTGGCAGTGATATAAACTCTGATAGCAAAATGTAATTTAAACAAACTTTTAGCATATGTCTTGCTTTTAAAGTCTTTTAATTTGAATATTAGCAGAATTTATTGATTCATTTATAATACTCTAATTATAAAGTATTTTCTTTTCCCCACAAAACAATAAAAATGTAGGATTATTTCCCCGTGGGAAGCCTGGTCAACATTGAAATGTACATTTACTCACCCCTGAAAAATAGTTGCACTGAACTGACACATTTCATCTAATGCATTTTTATTATTCTATGGCTTATTAGATCACTCGAAGATTTGAAGTCCATAGATGTTTTAGATGAAACTTAATGATTTCTCAACATGAAGTGTTATAACAACACTATATTGTTTTTGTTTTTCTATCCTTCTACCCTTTCCTTCTCTTTCTATTGTCCTTTTCCTTCTTCTTTTCAATTAATGGCTAAAAAGCAAGAACAGTAACTACCATTATGGAATGCTTAACATGTAACAACCACTGAACTTTTATATGTTTTCTCATTTAATCTCAATAATCTCATGTTAAAGACAAGGTTCAGAATCTATTCAATTATGTCAAATTTCATAAAGTTATTGAGATAGGATTTTAAAAAGCCCTTTCTACTTCAGGAAAGGAGTTGGTCTGGGGCAATGTGATAACTGGCTCCCAGTTGTATATAGCTGTTTACTGACTTCAAGGCAAGCTCATAATGTAGGCAAATTTATATTTAAGAATGCTTATGTTTGAAAAGTTTATTGGTTAAGCCATTAGTTTGTTTTATTGATTGATTGATTGTGACATGATCTCCCTCTGTTGCCCAGGCTGAAGTACAGTGGCATGATCTCAGCTCACTGTAACTTCAACCTCCTGAGCTCAAGCAATCCTCCCATCTCAGCCTCTCAAGTAACTGAGACTACGGACACATGCCACCACACCCAACTAATTTTTGTATTTTTTGTTGAGATGGGGTCTTGGCATGTTGCCTCAGCTGGTCTCAAAACCCTGGCCTCAAGCAGCCTCAGCCTCCCAAAGTGCTGGGATTATAGTCATAAGCCACCACGGTGAGCCAAAGCCATTAGTTTAGAACTTGGAAAATAAGATAAGGCTATGCACACCATGCCAAAAATAAATAAATAAGCAGATAAATCTATTACATTTACAATGTCACAAAAGAACAACATTAGCAGTATCCTTATTGGGCATCTCAATGGCATTTCACTCCATTCACTTAAATGGCATATCTCTGTGTGGAAAAGTGTTTGTGAATTTCTGTTCATTTTTCCTTTTCTTAATTTTAGGCTATGAATAAGTATGTTGATGCCGTTGAATAAGAAGTATATACACTAATACAAAATAATGTTTGAGGCCAGATACAGTGGCTCATGTTTGTAATCCCAGCACTTTGGGAGGCTAAGGAGGGTGGATCATCTGAGGTCAGGAGTTCGAGACCAGCCTGCCCAACCATGGCCAACATGGTGAAACCCCGTGTCTACTAAAAATACAAAAATTAGCTGGGAGTGGTGACAGGTGCCTGTAATCCCAGCTACTCGGGAGGCTGAAGCAAGAGAATCACTTGAACCTGGGAGGCAGAGGTTGCAGTGAGCTGAGATCATGCCACTGGACTCCAGCCTAGGAGACAGAAGGAGACTCCATCTCAATAATAATAATAATAATAATAAATAATAATAATAATAATAATAAATAATAATAATAATAATAATAAATGTTTGAGATATTTGAGCATGGCAAATGTGGTAGAAACCGAGTCTTTACATTTTATGATAATGGAGGTTGATCTTGTTTATTGCTCTATGTCCTTTACTCTTTTTCTGAAGCTCGAAATCTTTCTTAGTCACTGCTGCACACTAGGAACACTGCTCTTTGTCTGCACTCCCACAATGCATTCTTGCTTTCTTTCCTCCTTCCCAAAACACTCAAAAACAACTGCTCCTTTGTAGTGTATGTATTGCTTCTAAGCCAAATTTAGTAGAACTTTATAAATGCCAACGAAGTATGGGAGTTCTGGCAATCTTAACAGGAGGACCATGTGCTTCATTTTGTACAATTAGTCTTTTAGAACCTTATACATATAAATTTTTCTTTTGCAATATTGCATGAAATACGTTGGTGACAAATAGTTCATTTGAAATTGGAAAACATGGATTAGATTTTCATCATCTCAGTTTTACAGCTTGGTTGAGTGACTTTATTTGTTATCATCATCTATAAACTTGGGGAGATAATATGTATTTTCCAAAATTTTGATAATGATTAACTGACAATATGTTTAAGGCATGTAAATATTGTAAGTGTCCCAAAAAGTCAGTCAATAAATGAGAGCTCTATTTCCACTTTCCCACTTAATGTCCTTTCCTGGTAGACTATCTATGTTTTAAATCCTTCCATCTTCTTAACCACTTATATATAACTACATATAATACTTCTGCAGCAACCAAAATTAGTCAGGAGCCTAAATGTATAATTCTTTTATAGAAGGTTTTGCATACGTATGTTTGGTTCATAGACATATTGACCAATATAGTGTATAGGGGGTGAATGGAGTTAGAGGTTTTTTTTAATGGAAAGTCAGATATCCAGATATCAAGCTGTTTCTTATGAATAATAAAATAATAGCTTGAACTATGCACCAGGATATGAATATGCTATCCTTGGTTGAGGAAGGGCTTGATGCCATTTGTCAAATTTTTCCCCTCCACCAACAACCACTTTTTTTGCTTATTTGTCTATTATTCTTTGTTGAAGTTGTCTTTCTTTAGAAATATTTTTAAAAGAGTTATCTTTTCATCTTCCTCCTCTCAACCCCAAATCTCTTTTTTTCCTCCTTTGCTCTCTTATTTCCTGATGCCAATGTTCCAGAACGGCACCTGGAAAAATTTATCTTTATAGCCTGAAGTCCTCTAATATTTAACATAAAATCAATGACTTCTCACATTCTTGGGTAACAAATGGATTAGCTAATTATTCCTGTTCACCATTGCACTGAAAACAGTCATGCTTCAATCTTTTCTGAAGTTTTCCCCAAAGATAAATTTTACTGGTTGCAACAAATAAAACGTGCAATACTTGCAAACTTCCATGGAAATGCTCTCTGACTAAAATAAAAAAAAAATAGTACAGCCTGTAGAAGGGAATCATTTTTGATTTTAGCAAATACTTAAAAGTATGCTCTCAGATCTCTGGAGCCAAAATCTTGAAATCAGTTGCAACTGCTCTCTTTCTCTTACCCTAGAAGTATAGTTGACAGACAGATCCTGTTGCAACTTTCAAATTTAGTAATTATACAAATACTTATTGTGTCAAATATTGCCCTAAGCACTGGAGAAATAGCCATGAATAAATTGACAAAAATTGTTGCCATGATAGAGTTTAAATTCTAGTACATGTGTCAATGGTGGGGGAGGGGGTGAGAGAATGGAACGATCAAATAAATAAGTAAAATCTACAGCATGTCAGAAGGTGATAAATGTTTTGAGGAAAAAAGAACCTTGAGGAAAATGTTTAGGGACAGCCAGAAAGAAGGGGAGTATCTCATTGCTTCAAGAGCCAGATGGGGATTAAAATCCAGGGATAAAGAATGACCTGGTAGTCTCTGGGCTTCTTGTGATGAATGATGTAAATGGGGATAAAGGGAATAATGAGATTTTTACTGACACATGAATGGAGAGGATTTCTTGCCAGCAGCAAGAGAAAGTCTGAGGCATCTTACTAATTCTTACCAAGAGTGATGTGGAGGCCAGGGAAAGGCAGCTAAAGAGGGAGTGCAGAATTTCTAGACCCTTTCTAGATTCTTGCCATTGAAGTTTCTTTCTGGAAACTTTTCCTTCCTGATCATCCTTCCTTGGCCCTGTTCTAATTCAGGCTCACAACAGCTGTGCCAGGATTTCAGTCTTGCTTCCTGGAGTCCATTTTTTTACACAATCAGTGAAAACTACCAGAAAGCACAAATTTGGCCATGTTATTCTCCTACTCCAAGCCTTTCGTGGTCAAATTCATGAACACAAAATCTGTCTCTTCTCTTTCACCTCATCTCCAGCAGTGCCTGTCTCATATTACATGTTTAAATAACACAAATCTGTTTTTAGTCCTTGTCCCAGAACACTCTGAATAAGTCTTATGGGCTTTTCTCTGGCTACTCACTTGATGTGAGATGATTTTTCTCTTTTCCTAACCTGACTAGACCTTTCTCATCTTTCAAGACAGTTTCAGTGTCCTCACCTCCAATGCTCATTTCGCTAAGCCACATTAACTCAGTGCTACTTCTCTGTGCTACCATTGCACTCTAGGCACACATTTTGCATGGTAAAGTCTCATAGACTGTTAGGTCCACAAGGGCAATGAACATGTATTATTCATCTAGCACTTCTAGAGCATAGCAAGGTGTCCGTTAAACAAACCAATAAGAAATCTATAGGCTATGGTGAAACCCTGTTTTCTAATCCTGATTTCTAACGTAGAATGTATTGATAAATTATTTTGAATTATATATATTCATTATTTTATTTTCTCCAGTTCTCTTTTAGTCCATCAGTGCCATCAGCCCTCTGCATTGGTTCAAAGAGAAGTAGAATTGTTACAAGGGAATGAGAGAGGAAAAAAGGAAGGATTCGTGTTTGGTTTGTTAACTTCCATATTGCCTTTTGAAGGACCAAACAAAATGTCCAAGAAAAATTAAGCAAAGAGTTGGGGCCATAATTATAGAATAGAAAAATGATTTGAGGGGAAATAAGTGCCCCTTTCCCTGTCATTTAAAAGAATGTCAACCTGGGTCATGGGCAGAGATGGCGCTTATCTTCGGGGAGAATGGGAGACAGAGAAGAGAGTCCTGATAGGTGGTGACTCAGCATGCAAGATTGGGGTCAGCCTCAGGGAACTGCCAAGTATGTTAGGAAATCAGCACAAAAGAGCCAGTGCTGCAGACCACACTTAGGATCTGAAGGAGATGCAATCCCATGGAGGGAGGCTTCAGCCTGATTCTAGAGAAGATTTCAGAATTTATCCTGTTTAGAGGCAAGGAAACTGACTCTTTTTTTTTTTTTTTTTTTTTTTCATCTTGCTCTGTCGCCCAGGTTGGAGTGCAGTGGCACGATCTCAGCTCACTGCAACTTCCACCTCCTGGGTTCAAGCAATCCTCCTGCCTCAGCCTCCTGAGTAGCTGGGATGACAGGTGTTCCCTACCACACGCAGCTAATGTTCGTATTTTTAGTAGAGACAGGGTTTCACCATATTGGTCAGGCTGATCTCGAACTCCTGACTTCAGGTGGTCCACCCACCTTGGTCTCCCAAAGTGCTGGGATTACAGGCATGAGTCACCGCACTGGGCCGAAACTGACCTTTTATGTTCCCACATGAGTCAGTTAATGGGTGTGATGGTGGGTGGTTATAAACTCTTAAGTATTTCTGCCTCTCTAATTCCAGGGACAAAGTGGCTTTAGTAGCCCAAGAGTAGTTTCCCCACAGGATACTAGGTGCTGGCCCCAAGCAGACGCACATAGACACCTGAGGAGATATGCATAGAGGAGCAGAAGGGATCTGAGAGAATCTGGACAAATCCCTAATAGTGTCTATGACTATACAGTGGCTGTGCCATACACTGCCATAGAGTGTGTATACCACACATCTCTAGGATCTCAATTTAAAGCAATTGTTTTAAAATAAGCTAGTGATATGAAATCTCATTAGTCTCCAGAGAGCTCAAGACCTTTGTCAGACCCTGAAGCACAGCATTTAATCCTGTGGACTCTTGAGTAGCATTAAGTTGAAAAGAAGGGATGCTGAAAGAGAAAAAATAAAAGGGCATTAATTGAATACCTACAATGTGTCAAAACTGCACTAAACAATTTATTTTATATCCATATTATGTAATATTTATAAACATTCTATAAAGTAAGATTATCATTCTCACTTTGAAGAAGAGAACAACCAAGTCTTAGGGAGGTAAGTACATTGCCCAATATTATATAACCAGGAATCAAACACAAATCTTTGCCATCCTAGACTCCATGTTCTTTCCATCACATTACTGCCAATCTCCAAAAGGAGGAGAAAGAAAATGAAAAGGTATTGAGGAAGATAAAAAATGAACTAAGCTCATACATTAATTCCCTCAGTTAATTACTGAATGTCTGCTATATCCTGGCTATATCCTGAATCCAATCATTTCTAGGGCATGGGGACTTAATAATAAATAGAACTGCAAAGTTCTACCTTCACAAAATTTCTATTTTCTGGTAGAGGGAGTAGGGGATTTGTTATTCACAAATGATGAATGAGTAAATAAGTAAAATAGACATTATGTTAGCTATTGATAAATAAATGGACAGAAGAGACCTGACTGGTATCAGGTTATTTGTGTAAAATTGAGAAATATTTTCAGAGAGAGGACAAATTTCCAGAAGCAATAACATGTTTTGTATGGCTGAGAATTGCTAAGCAAAGTGAAGATGTGGGAAGGAAGGAATTATAACAGTTGAGTTCAAAAAAATAATTGTGACATGGTTGCAGTGGGTGGAGATAGAGAAGGTGAATAGATAGCATCGCATAAGTCATAGTCAAGTTATTGGTTTTTACTCTCAGAGGGGAAAACATTCTTTTTTAAAAAAGCAAAGGCGTGCCATGAACTGACTTATGATTTTAAAAGAATGTTTCTTGATGCTTTATTGAGACTCTGATACGTGATAGAGATGGAAGCATGAATTCAGTTAGAAAGCTAAAGCAATGCTCCAGGTATGAAACAACAGAAGTTTATTCCAGAATGAAATTCATAGAAGTAAAGAAGAATCATAAACTTCTAAATATTTGTTTTGAATGTAGAGATTACAGGATTTTCAGATGTGGAATATAACAGAAAGAGAGGAGGCAAGGATGATTCCAAGATCACTGAGCTGCATAACTTAAAGAATGAGATTGTCATTTAATGAGATAAACTCTAAGAAAAGAGAATTATTATGGGGAAGGGGAGGCAAAGGGAAAGTAACTTTCTCGCTAATTATTTGTGACATGGCTTTACATTTATTTAGAAAAAAAATCCTTGACGAGTACTAAATAAATAGATGAAACTCCTTTGTGTTCTTTTTTCTCCCCCTCCCTCCACCCTTTCCTTCCTTCCCTCCTCTTTCCTTCCTTCCTTTCCCTCTCTCTCTCCTTCTTTCCTGCTATTCTCACTTACTCCTTCCTCCCTCTCTCCCTCCACCTCCATACAACTTTTCTCCATTTTCAGACATCACTGTGGCCATCAATGTGCAAGACTGAGGATGAGGTTATCATTGGGTATAATGTCATTATTGGGAAAATACCCTGGAAGTCTCTCCTCAAAATCAAAAGCAAGATGAGAAGAGACATTGTTGGGAACCTGGGATGCTTTTATTTTTTTTATTTTATTTTTTTAAACTCAGTCCATTTGTCCATTTTCTTGCTCTGGCTAAAGAGATACTAAAAGTTCTTTGTAGGTTCTGGATATTAGCCCTTTGTCAAAACAAACAACCCCATCGAAAAGTGAGCAAAGGATAAGAACAGACAGTTCTCAAAAGACGACATTCATACAGCCAACAGACACATGAAAAAATGCTCATCATCACTGGCCATCAGAGAAATGCAAATCAAAACCACAATGAGATACCATGTCACACCAGTTAGAATGGCAATCATTAAAAAGTCAGGAAACAACAGGTGCTGAAGAGGATGTGGAGAAATAGGAACACTTTTACACTGTTGGTGGTACTGTAAACTAGTTCAGCCACTGTGGAAAATAGTATGGCGATTCCTCAAGGATCTAGAACTAGAAGTACCATATGACCCAGCCATCCCATTACTGGGTATATACCCAAAGGATTATAAATCATGCTGCTATAAAGACACATGCACACGTATGTTCATTGCGGCACTATTCACAATAGCAAAGACTTGGAATCAACCCAAATGTCCATCAGTGACAGACTGGATTAAGAAAATGTGGCACTAATACACCATGGAATACTATGCAGCCATAAAAAAGGATGAGTTTGTGTCCTTTGTAGGGACATGGATGCAGCTGGAAACCATCATTCTTAGCAAACTATCACAAGAACAGAAAACCAAACACCGCATGTTCTCACTCATAGGTGGGAACTGAACAATGAGATCACTTGGACTCGGGAAGGGGAACATCACACACCGGGGCCTATCACGGGGAAGGGGGAGGGGGGAGGGATTGCATTGGGAGTTATACCTGATGTAAATGAGGAGTTGATGGGTGCTGACGAGTTGATGGGTGCGGCATGCCAACATGGCACAGGTATACATATGTAACAAACCTGCACGTTATCCACATGTACCCTAGAACTTAAAGTATAAAAAAAAAAAGAGATACTAAAAGATTTTAAAGACTACAGTCTTTCTACACCTGTTTTCTTATGCACCACCTGATTTGTTTAGAATATCAAGTTGCCCAAATGATAAAGCCAATTAGGTGGGAGCTATTTCCAGAAAGAAACAAAAGGGTTGCAAATTCAGTTCTTCTGAATCTCTTCTAATTTTTAACAATAAACATTAGTTCATTCTATTATTAGTATGAAAATAATAACTACATGTTATTTTTCCAATATGCATTTTAATTTTTTCATCTTTTGAATCTTTTTTGGAAACTGTTAATTTGCTATGTGACATCACTACATTTACACTACTCCCTAAATTTAAAAATGTAAGAAGAAAATAAAAATAGCTAAAAGTAATGGGTCTCATGGAAACACATAAGAGTGGAATCTTTTAAAATATTTGTATAAAATGTGAGATGAAAATATAAATTTTGTTTGGGCTCATTTGGCTATCCAAGGTCAGAAGCAATGTCGGCTCTCTTCCAAGCTGCCCACCCCTAGCCTTTGAGCCCTTTGGGTATCCATCAGGTCAGGACTTATGACTCCTAATGAGTAATGCAGTGGTACTCAAGCTGTGGCAGATGGGTTGAGAAGAGCAAAAACCACGCCTCTCTAATTACATGCATTAGCCCTCTGGTATTGGAATGCCTTCTAACACTTTAGGTTGGGGGGAGCTAGCTGAATAATCACATGAAAAATACAAATCTGCAGGAGCTGCCAAAGTTGTCCCAGATTCTAGCTTCCAGACGGTCTCTGCCCTATTCTGATGTTGATATTGACAGCCTGCCTACCTCCTGTGGATGTCAAAGCCAAGGTTAAGGCCAACGGAAGTGAACAAGCTGTCAGCCTAGCATAAGAAAACAGGTAAGCACATTGTGAAGATGATAAGGAAGACTCCATAATTAGCAGAAATGTTGGGCAGGAGCTGTAGGTCATGACATTAGTGGAAATCTATGAGATCACTCCCTCCTTAATGCTCCTACAGGAAAGTAGAAAAATCAGTACTTGATGAAAGGTCAGCATTTTATAGACCAACTTCCTCTCACCTATACCTCTGAAATGCCTTTCTTTTTTTAGGCTTTACAACCTTTTTATTTTTAAGATTGACTTTTTAACGAATGCACTTTATGAACAACGAATCTATTTGCTAGTTAGGAACTAGCCAATATATGATTTGAGTAATTGCAGAAAGCAGTGTTAAACTATAATAAACTAATTGAAGAGGAAAATTGAAACTGACTGCCACCAGTTATATCTCATAAAGGCTGAATGACTGAAATACAGCAATAAATTTACTAAGTGGGTTTCAATTCTGAAATACAATTAAAATGTGAAGGATACAGCCACAATTTAAAATAACGAGCTAAGATTCTAAGTGGATTAAATTGTGTATGCAGATACCATAGACTTTACATAACAATAATAGTAACTAATAATTATTAAACTCTTTTTTTGTACCAGGCACCTATACTAAACACTTTTATATAAATTGTTCATTTTCATCACAAAGCAGGCATTTCCATTAGGTGAGTATATATGACTGCTTAGAGAAGTAGGTGGTGAATGTAGGTCTCGAAATTAGATTTTTGTCTGCCTGGGTAGTCACTACTCTTAATGATAGTTTTCTTAATTTTTTCACAACTGACTCTGAAAAGAGAGTCAAAGTATTGAAGGAACATAAAGTGAAGTGATGGTTTGAGTAAAAACAGTGATAAACTGAGGAGAAGTATTTGGGTAAGTCCCTCTTCAGTTTGTAATTTGTATTCTAAAAGAATTCTGTTTAAGGTTCCTTTCCACAAACCACAGTTAGTTACGAAAGAGGTGCTTGAAACAAATTCTAATGCATGAGGAAGAAGATATTTTCCCTATCAATACTATACACACACACACATACACGCACACACAGACTGCAATAACAAATGAGTGCTAGCACATATCCTCTTTACACAGTGAAAAAGCAGGCTCATTCTCAAATGGAAACAATAAAGACTTATTTCTGCTGGATCAGAACTGGACACATACTAGTAATGTCAGAGTTACCTAGGTAATAAATATAGATGAACCAACTCTGAAACTATTTTACATACGTTGTAGACTGATCACGTGTTAATGGCTGCTGGGAGTTAGGGTTCTCACCATGGAAGAAAACATACACACATGAAATAGAGAAAAGCAAGAGAAAAAACTTCAGGGATGGATTGGAATTGTAGGGTTCTGTGTAAACTCCTGATTTCTAAAATATGTGTGGCTATATATATGCACATATATGTGCACATGGAAATGTATGTATGTGTATGTATACTGTATACACTTATGGGTGGGTGGGTGTGTGGTGGAGATGGGGGTGTGTATTTTTTCCCACCTCTGGCGGCTGCAAGGGCCTAGAGGTAAAGTTGCCAGAGTAAAAATAAGCATACACAGTAACAAGATTATATCTTTAATATTACTTAAATTTTTATTATTTAATATTATTTTTATTTTATTACATTTTATAATATTATTATTAGAATCCTGGCTTCCTCAGAGACATGGCTGATTCCAAGACTGGGGTAGGAGGGGCAGAGGTAGAAGAAGGGCTTGAGAGAATGTAAGGAAATGCTCAAAAATTTATGTAGGCCCATCACAGGAGCATCAGAACCAGCTTGAATGGGCTCCCACAGAAAACATCTGGGTGTCTTTGAGCATCAAAATGATTAAGGATAGTAATAAATTATATGTTTATTTGAAAAAGATAGATAACAGTGAGAATGAGGAGGAAGGCCTCTTGCCTATACTGAAATGTTGAGAATGGACTAGTGAGATATTGTTTTGCAGTCATTGTAGTAAAGACTGATACAGGTAAGAATCATCATTGCGGTAAAATTTGAGAAGAGGATATGTGGCTATCCAATTAAGTAGGGATATTTTAATACTCTCTTGGGTTTTTCATTTCTTTTTTGCTTGTTTGTTTGGTTTTTATACTTCTTGGTTTTACTAGTCTCAAAATCGGTGTATATTCATTAAGAATGGATCTCTGAAGGGTAGGGATGAAAGTTAAAATCTTGTAGTTGCCCATATATTTGAATAGCTTTAGCATCCTGCTTAGAAATATAGATCATTTTGTTATTAAATGATAATAATATTGGAAAATGACCATGTTAATTGGATACTCAAGGAAATAATTTTTAAAAATAATTTGTTTTGGATTTTCTATTTTAAAAGAAAGCAAATTTTTCAATTTGTTTATTTTGTATGTAACAAGAAATGAGTTTATGAGTTCAAATATGACCTTATTTGAACAATGAATGGAGCAAATATTTACTTTTCTTTGTTAATAAACAAGTAAATGATTTTTCCAACACAATTTTATGATATGTCAAATGTCTAGGCTTTATATCGCATTTGACTTTCATATCTAAATTACCTCTCAAAAATCACACTTTTATGCATAATAAAGATCAGTGTTTTTTTTTTTTTTGTTTTGTTTTTTTTTTTTTTTTTGAGACGGAGTCTCGCTCTGTCACCCAGGCTGGAGTGCAGTGGCCCGATCTCAGCTCACTGCAAGCTCCGCCTCCCGGGTTCACGCCATTCTCCTGCCTCAGCCTCCCGAGTAGCTGGGACTACAGGCGCCTGCCACCTCGCCCGGCTAAGTTTTTTTTTTTTTTTTTTTTTTTTTTTTTTTTTTTTTTTTTTTTTTTTTTTTTTTTTTTAGTAGAGACGGGGTTTCACTGTGTTAGCCAGGATGGTCTCGATTTCCTGATCTCGTGATCCGCCCGTCTCGGCCTCCCAAAGTGCTGGGATTACAGGCTTGAGCCACCGCGCCCGGCCGATCAGTGTTTTTTTAATCAGATATTTTAATTCTTTGGTGATCAAAATGTCCTCTTTTGAGGTCCCAATTGTGTTCTCATACAATTTTGGCCAAAAATTTATCTTAGTAAACACACATACACACACATTTCATTCTTTTTTTTCCCTAAGAATTAGTGTTTTTCTGTGTATGTATGTCTGTTCTAACTCCATTATAACTTTGTTGGGTAATAAATTGGCACTGGATTTCACCAGTTGTCTGGCATTATACTATTGATTCCATGAAATCTTGATGTTGCCAATTTCACATTGTAATCAATTCAGTCTGCACTGCATTGTACTATTAAAAGCATTCAACATTTTGCAGAAAACTGACCATGTAACCAGTAGAGAGAAGGGAAATGTGAATTCAGACTAATTTTATAAATGGTCAATTCACTAACAAATTATGTTGCCTTGTGATTATTTTTCTGCTCAATTTATATTGTAACCATGTAGACATTGAAAATGAATATTGGGAAATAAGAAGCCTCTATATGACTTCTGGTTTGCACTAGTATTCCTAGCTATTTGCGTAAGGATTTTGATTCTTTTCTAGGATGCTTTTATCCAGCAATTCTAGCATAGCTGACATAAGACTGTGCTGTGCTAGATCAAATCCTGGATGAAGACCAGTAATCTAGTTAATTTGAATAATGTACATTTAGTTGAAATGGTCATGGTAAGCTAGGGAAGTTCCAGCTACAGGAAAGAGAATAGAATAAAGGGCCCTTACAAATAAAGGACAGATTTATACCAAATTGCCAACTGAAATATCAATACATTCCATCTTCAAAAGAAGACACTCATGTTTAGTTTCCAGCCCAGCATGTAAGAAACTTGGAAAATGTCACTCTATCCTAACAAGCAAATAGCTGAACCATCCGAAAAAAATCAACAACTTTTTTTAGATCCACTAGAGAAGTAAGGTCACAGAAAAAACTGCTACCCTCACAATTGAAGAGGAAGAAAAGCAAATAGAGAGAATCACAACTTATCAAAAAAGAAATCCATGAGCAGAAACCACTGTGGGAACCAGTGCCTAGGTCAGAAAATCTAAACTGTAATTGATGAATTGCTGGAGGTTCAGTGTGAACAAATCAGCAAGTTCCAGACTCCAAGGGGGCTCACTCATGGGCAGTGTCCACACTATTGGAACTTTTCTCTCTAGGAGCTCTACCAGGTTGTCATGGTGAATTTTATAGAAAATCCATTCATGCTTCTGGCAGGTGGAAGAAAAAGAAGTCATTTTGACATATGTCGGAGCATTAAAAAGCCCTCTGTCCTTAAATTATTTTACCAGAGTTCAACCTGCTGGTTTATATCAGAGCCTAATCTACATGGGGGAAGAAAGATATCCAACTCAGCTGGCTCTAGCCTTCCAAGTGGGGGAAAAAAAAAAAAAAAAGGAAATACCTAACTCCAGCCCCTTCCAGCTGTCCTCTCCCAGTGGGGTGGGAGGGTGGGGGAAGGAATACTGAGAAACATAACCAAGGTCACAAAGTCACCAAAAGACTGAATCTTAATTACAGGACTAAAGAAGTTTTCCCATCTCCCAACATCTTACCATTATAATATTAAGGTTTATTTACTGCAGTTCTTTTTACCCACCATATAATATCCACCCTCCAAGAAAATATCACAAGGCACACTAAAAGGCAAAAATCACCATTTAAAGAGACTAAAATAGTACCTGGACCAGAGTCAGATATGGCAGGACTGTTGGAATTATCAGACAGGAATATTTTTTAAATGATGATTGATACTGCTCTGAGCTTTAATGAAAAATGCAAGAACAGATGGATAATACAAGCAGAGAGATGGGATTCTAACGAAGAACTAAATGAAATATTAGAATCAAAACATTGTACTAGAAATGTAAAAGGTCATTTGTGGGCTTATTAGTAAACTGGACATCACTGAGGAAAGAATCTCTGAAGTTGAGGATATCACAATAGAAACCTACAAAGCTAAAAAGCAAAGAGAGAAAAACAAAACAAACTATTCAAGAACTGTAGGACAACTACAAAATGTATAACATATGCATGTGGCAATACCAGAAGTACAAGAAAGAGGAAGAAACAAAAGCAATATCTGAAGCAACAATGACTGAGGTTTTCCCCTAAATAATTAAACTACTTCAAACTACAAATCCAGGAGACCCAAAGAAAACCAAACAGATAAATGCCAAAAGTACTACATCTAGGCATAACATATTCAAATTTCAAAATATCAAAAGATTTTTTAAAATCTTGACAAAAATCTAGAAGAAGAAAAGAAAATCTTAACTGGCAAGGAGCAGAGATAAAAATAACATCTGACTTCTCCTTATAAACCATGCAAGGAAGAAAATAGTGCAGTAAAATATTTAGTGTTCAGAAAAACAAAACAAAACAAAACAAACACCAACTTAGAATTCTGTACCCTGTGAAATTACACTTCAAAAGTGAATAAAAAATAAAGATTTTTTTATCAGATAAACAAAACTTGAAGGAAATTTGTTGTCATTAGATTTACACTCCAATACATGTGAAAAGAAGCTCTGCAGTACATGTGAAAAGAGAGTTGGAAATATTATGTGTTAGAATCTTGAATCTATGTAAGGAAAAGAAGGGCATAGGAGAAAGAATAAGTGAAGGTAAAATAAAGTTTAAAATTTCTTATTCCTCAGTTTGTTCCAAATAATTACAGCAGCAATGTATTTGATTGCGTATGCTTATTATATATATATAAACATTATATGTATATATGTGTGCATATTACATATGTATTATATTATTATATATATGTATGCTCATATAAAAGTAAATGAATGACAGCAAAAATACAAGGGATAGGAGGGAAGAATATAGGACAATCTCCCCTTATCCATGAGGCTTACATTCCAAAATCCCCAGTGGATGCCTAAATCCACGTGGCTAGTACCAAACTCTATACACAGTATGTTTTTTTTTTTTCTTATACGTGGATAACTATGATAAAGTTTTATTTAGAAATCAAGCACAGTAAGAGATTAATGATAGTAACTAATAATAGAACAATTATAGCAATGTTCCAGCATCTTGACTCTTGTTCGTTGGGGTCATTATTAGGTAAAGTAAGGGTTACTTGAACATAAGCACTATGATGCTGCAACAGTCCATCTGATCACCTAGATAGTTACTAAGTGACTAAGGGGTCAGTAGCATATACAGCATGGATATGCTGGACAAAGAGGTGATTCATGTCCCAGGGGAATGAAGAAGGATAACATAAGATTTCATCACGACTCACAGTGGCCTACAATTTAAAATATAAATTCTTTATTTCTGGAATTTTCTACTTAATATTTTCAAACTGTGATTTACCACAGATATCTAAAACCACAGAAAGTGAAACTGCAAATGAAAGGGACTACTATATTTAAAATATGTTGTTATTATAAGGTACTTGTGGTAGCCACAAAATAGTATAATGTTATTTGAAAGATGACTAGGAATAATAGTAAATCTATATTGCAAACTTGAGGGCAACCACTAGAAAAAGTAAAAGAAAAATGTGTAACTGATGTACTAAGATAGAAGAAAAAAATTAATATCATATAAATGCTCAATTAAAGCCACAAAAGGCAGAAAAAGTATGAAATAAGAAAAAGGAACAAAGAATAGGGAAAGAAACATAAAACTAATAAATATGGTAGACAATAATACAACTATTTCCCTAATCACATTAAGTAATAAAGCATTGAAACTATTCTGAATATGGTGGATTCATGTCATTATAAATTTGTCAAAACTCAAAGAATATTCAACTCCAAGAGTGGACCCCAATGTAAACTACGAACATTGGGTGATCATGATGTGTCAATGTAGGTTCATCAATTTTAATAAATGTACCCATGTTGTACTGGAGGTTGTACATGTGTACTAACAGGGTGTAAACAGAAACTCTCTGTACCTTCTGCTCCATTGTGCTGTAAACTTAAAACTGCTCTAAAATAAAGCTTGTTTATTTGAAAAAGAAAATGCCATGGGCAGGTTAATGTATTCTATTAAATTTTATTTATAGATTATTTTAATCAAAGAATATTTGGTAAATATTTCCCATTCACCAAATATTGTGATCAACAAAATTAAGCATCATAAAGAGAGAGTATAAAAATGAAAAAGAGAGTAGGAAAGAAGAAAAATTATTTACCTGCATTGTCCAGTCTACTTTTATAAAACATGTATGAAACTTTGATTTCACTGAGCAAATATTTGATATCCAGTGACAAAAACTTTGTTCTTAATATATGGTTACAATAAATGCTTTTGAGTGAAAAAAACAATTTGGATTTCTTTAACATGTCTCAAATAACTCATCCATTCACTGAAACTGATGTTTTATTTAATACAGTTCAACAGTTAAGAAGAGAGCCAACTGGTTAACACGCAGCAGACAAAATTGTTCTCCTGGAGAGGAAAACATTGACTTACACCACTCCAGTGTGAACTGAGGACAAACTTTAAATTGCACAAAGTCAGGATGAGCTGAATATGCACATAATTATAAAAACAAACTTCAATTTGTAGACATCTGTCTTGCAAATATGACATAAGGAGCCATTTACTAAAAACCTCACACAGCCAAATGTACTGCATTCTTTTAGCAGCTAGAAAATAATGGCCCAAAAATCAACTCCCACAAGTCACATGAAGAGTTTAGTGGTTTCAAAGCAAGTAAATACAATTATGTCTTACAAAGAGCACCACAGCCGCTAGGAAATGTTTTGATTCAAGTTTTGAGGACTATTTATCTGAAAAGAAAACTGTATTTTATTTATTTATTTATTTATTTATTTATTTATTTATTTATTTATTTTGAGATGGAGTCTCACTCTGTCACCCAGGTTGGAGTGCAGTGGTGCGATCTCAGCTCATTGCAACCTTCCACCTCCCGGGTTCAGGTGATTCTCCTGCCTCAGCCTCCTGAGTAGCTGGGATTACAGGCGCATGCCACCATACCTGGCTAATTTTTGTATTTTTAGTAAAGATGGGGTTTCACCATGTTGGTTAGGCTGTTCTCGAGCTCCCGACCTCATCATCCACCCACCTCAGCCTCCCAAAGTGCTGGGATTACAAGCATCAGCCGCTGTGCCCAGCCAAAACTGTATTGTTTTTTCTGCATTTACAATCCTCAGATATTTGTAGAATCTACAAATTAAAAATTATTCTTATATTGCCAGTGCTGCTTTTCCATTTTCAGTGTTGTTTCATGGTATTCATTATAGTATTTCTATTTGGGTTGCATATCAGATCTGCACTCAATTATTTTTTAAAAGTGTCTAGATAATTTCATAAGATTATCAGTTGGATTCCTTATGTATGACATACTTAGTATCATTAATTATTCATTTGTGAACTGTCCTGTGCTCAGCATTATTACAGGGCTAGATGGCATTAAAGAGAATACATTTTTTTTCCACCTTGGAATCCATTTTGTGACATTGTTACAGAATACCTGAGACTGGAAATTTTATTTTATTTTTATTGTTATTATTTTTATTTTTTATTTTTTAATTTTTTGATTTTTATTTTACTTTAAGTTCTAAGGTACATGTGCACAACGTGCAGGTTTGTTACATACGTATACATGTGCCATGTTGGTGTGCTGCATCCCTTAACTTGTCATTTATATTAGGTATATTTCCTAATGCTATCCCTCCCTCCTCCTCCAACCCCACAACAGACCCGGTTTGTGATGTTCCCCTTCCTGTGTCCAAGTGTTCTCATTGTTCAATTCCCACCTATGAATGAGAACATGCTGTGTTTGGTTTTGTGTCCTTGCGATAGTTTGTTGAGAATGATGGTTTCTAGCTTCATCCATGTCCCTAAAAGGGACATTAACTCATCATTTTTTATGGCTGCATAGTATTCCATGGTGTATTAGTGCCACATTTTCTTAATCCAGTCTGTAACTGATGGACATTGGGGTTGATTCCAAGTTTGCTATTGTGAATAGTGCTGCAATAAACATACGTGTGCACGTGTCTCTATAGCAGCACGATTTATAATCCTTTGGGTATATATCCAGTAATGGGATGGCTGGGTCGAATGGTATTTCTAGTTCTAGATACTTGTGGAATAGCCACACCGTTTCCACAATGGTTGAACTAGTTTACAGTCTCACCAACAGTGTAAAAGTGTTCCCATTTCTCCACATCCTCTCCAGCACCTGTTGTTTCCTGATTTTTTAATGATTGCCATTCTAACTGGTGTGAGATGGTATCTCATTGTGGTTTTGATTTGCATTTCTCTGATGGCCAGTGATGATGAGCATTTTTTCATGTGTCTGTTGGCTGTATGAATGTCTGCTTTTCAGAAGTGTCTGTTCATATCCTTTGCCCACTTTTGAATGAGGTTGTTTGTCTTTTTTTTCTTGTAAATTTGTTTGAGTTCATTGTAGGTTCTGGATATTAGCCCTTAATCAGATGAGTAGGTTGCAAAAATTTTCTCCCATTCTGTAGGTTGCCTGTTCACTCTAATGGTAGTTTCTTTTGCTGTGCAGAAGCTCTTTAGTTTAATTAGGTCCCATTTGTATTTTGGCTTCTGTTGCCATTACTTTTGGTGTTTTAGACATGAAGTCCTTGCTCATGCCTATGTCCTGAATGGTATTACCTAGGTTTTCTTCTAGGGTTTTTATGGTTTTAGGTCTAACATTAAAGTCTCTAACCCATCTTGAATTAATTTTCGTATAAGGAGTAAGGAAAGGATCCAGTTTCAGCTTTCTACTTATGGCTAGCCAGTTTTCCCAGCACCATTTAATAAATAGGGAATCCTTTCCCCATTTCTTGTTTTTCTCAGGTTTGTCAAAGATCAGATGGCTGTAGATGTGTGGTATTATTTCTGAGGACTCTGTTCTGTTCCATTGGTCTATATCTCTGTTTTGGTACCAGTACCATGCTGTTTTGGTTACTGTAGCCTTGTATACGTATGTAACAAACCTGCACGTTGTGCACATGTACCTTAGAACTTAAAGTAAAATAAAAATTTGAAGTCAGGTAGCGTGATGCCTCCAGCTTTGTTCATTTGACTTAGGATTGTCTTGGCAATATGGGGTCTTTTTTGGTTCCATACAAACTTTAAACCAGTTGTTTCCAATTCTGTGAAGAAAGTCATTGGTAGCTTAATGGGGATGACATTGAATCTATAATTTACCTTGGGCAATAAGGACATTTTCACAATATTGATTCTTCCTATCCATGAGCATGGTATGTTCTTCCATTTGTTTGGGTCCTCTTTTATTTCACTGCACAGGGGTTTGTAGTTCTCCTTGAAGAGGTCATTTACATCCCTTTTAAGTTGGATTCCTGGGTGTTTTCTTCTCTTTGAAGCTATTATGAATGGAAGTTCATTGATGATTTGGCTCTCTGTTTGTCTGTTACTGTTGTATAAGAGTGCTTGTGATTTTTGCACACTGATATTGTATCCTGACACTTTGCTGAAGTTGCTTATCAGCTTAAGGAGATTTTGAACTGAGACGATGGGGTTTTCTAAATATACAATCATGTCATCTGCAAACAGGGACAATTTGACTTCTTTTTTTCCTGACTGAATATCCTTGATTTCTTTCTCTTGCCTGATTGCCCTAGCCAGTACTTTCACCACCATGTTGAATAGGAGTGGTGAGAGAGGGCATCCCTGTCTTGTGACAATTTTCAAAGGGAATGCTTCCAGTTTTTGCCCATTCAGTAGGATATTGGCTGTGGGTTTGTCATAAATAGCTCTTACTATTTTGAGGTACGTCCCATCAATACTGAATTTATTGAGACTTTTTGGCATGAAGGGCTGTTGAATGTTGTCAAAGGCCTTTTCTTCATCTATTGAGATAATCATGTGGTTTTTGTCTTTGGTTCTGTTTATATGCTGGATTACATTTATTGATTTGCCTATGTTGAACAAGTCTTGCATCCCCTGGTCATGCTGGATAAGCTCTTTGATGTGCTGCTGGATTCAGTTTGCCAGTATTTTATTGAGGATTTTTGCATCGATATTCATCAGGGATATTGGTCTAAAGTTCTCTTTTCTTGTTGTGTCTCTGCCTGGCTTTGGTATCAGGATGATGTTGGCCTCATAAAATGAATAGGGAGGATTCCCTCTTTTTCTATTGATTGGAATAGTTTCAGAAGGAATGGTACCAGCTCCTCCTTGTACCTCTGGTGGAACTCGGCTGTGAATTCATCTGGTCCTGGATTTTTTTAGTTGGTAGGCTATTAATTATTGCCTCAATTTCAGAGTCTGCTATTGGTCTATTCAGGGATTCAACTCCTTCCTGGTTTAGTCTTGGGAGAATGTAAGTGTCCAGGAAATTATCCATTTCTTCTAGATTTTCTAGTTTATTTGTGTAGAGGTGTTTATAGTATTCTCTGATGGTAGTTTGTATTTCTGTGGGGTCAGTGGTGATATCCCCTTTTTCATTTTTTATTGCATCTATTTCATTCTTCTCTCTTTTCTTCTTTATTATTAGTCTTGCTAGGTGTCCATCAATTTTGTTGATCTTTTCAAAAAACAGCTTCTGGATTCATTGATTTTTTGGAGAATTCACTGTGTCTCTATCTCCTTCATTTCTGCTCTGATATTACTTATTTCTTGCCTTCTGCTAGCTTTTGAATGTGTTTGCTCTTGCTTTGCTAGTTCTTTTAATTGTGATGTAGGGTGTCAAGTTTAGATATTTCCTGCTTTCTCTTGTGTGCATTTAGTGCTATAAATTTCCCTCTACACATTGCTTTAAATGTGTTTAAAGTATGTGTCCCATGTTTAAATGTGTTTAATTTTATGTTTAAATGTTCCCAGAGATTCTGGTATGTTGTATCTTTGTTCTCATTGGGTTCAAAGAACATCTTTATTTCTGCCTTCATTTCGTTATGTACCCATTAGTCATTCAGGAGCAGGTTGTTCAGTTTCCATGTCGTTGAGCGGTTTTGATTGAGTTTCTTAGTTCTCAGTTCTAATTTGTTTGCACTGTGGTCTGAGAGAGAGTTTGTTATAATTTCTGTTCTTGTACATTTGCTGAGGAGTGCTTTACTTCCAATTATGTGGTCAATTTTGGAATAAGTGTGATGTGGTGCTGAGAAGAATGTATATTCTGTTGATTTGGGGTGGAGAATTCTGTAGATGTCTATTGGGTCCTCTTGGTGCAGAGTTGAGTTCAATTCCTGGATATCCTTGCTATCTTTCTGTCTCGCTGATCTGTCTAATGTTGACAGTGGCGTGTTGAAGTCTCCCATTATTATTGTATGGGAGTCTCAGTCTTTTTGTAAGTCTCTAAGGACTTGCTTTATGAATCTGGGTGCTCCTGCACTGGGTTCATATATATAGGATAGTGAGCTGTTCCTGTTGAATTGATCCCTTTACCATTATGTAATGGCCTTCTTTGTCTCTTTTGATCTTTGATGGTTTAAAGTCTGTTTTATCAGAGACTAGGATTGCAACCCCTGCCTTTTTTTGTTTTCCATTTTCTTGGTAGATCTTCCTCCATCCCTTTATTTTGAGCCTATGTGTGTCTCTGCATGTGAAATTGGACCATTTATTACATTTACATTTAAGGTTAATATTGTTATGTGTGAACTTGATGCTGTCATTATGATATTAGCTGGTTATTTTGTTCGTTAGTTGATGCAGTTTTTCCCTAGCATCGATGGTCTTTACATTTTGGCATGTTTTTGCAATGGCTGGTACTGGCTGTTCCTTTCCATGTTTAGTGCTTCCTTCATGATCTCTTGTAGGGCAGGAGTGGTGGTGAGAAAATCTCTAAGCATTTGCCTGTCTATAAAGGATTTCATTTCTCCTTCAGTTATGAAACTTAGTTGGGCTGGATATGAAATTCTGGGTTGAAAATTCTTTTCTTTAAGAATGTTGAATATTGGCCTCCACTCTTTTCTGGCTTGTTGAGTTTCTGCCAAGAGATCTCCTTTTAGTCTGGTGGGCTTCCATTTGTGAGTAACCTACTTTTCTCTCTGGCTGCCCTTAGCGTTTTTTCCTTCATTTCAACTTTGGTGAATCTGACAATTATGTGCCTTGGAGTTGCTGTTCTCAAGGAGTATCTTTGTGACATTCTCTGTATTTCCTGAATTTGAATGCTGGCCTGCCTTACTAGGTTGGGGAAGTTCTCCTGGATGATATCTTGCAGAGTGTTTTCCAACTTGGTTCCATTTTCCCCATCACTTTCAGGCACACCAATCGGATGTAGATTTTCTTTTTTCATATAATCCCATATTTCTTGGAGGCTTTGTTCATTTATTTTTATTCTTTTTTTCTCTATACTTCTCTTCTGGCTTCTTTTCATTCATTTGATCTTCAATCATGATACTCTTTCTTCCAGTTGATCTAGTCAGTTACTGAAACTTGTGGATTAGTCACGCGGTTGTCGTGGCATGGCTTTCATCTCTATCAGTTCGTTTATGGTCTTCTCTGCGGTGATTATTCTAGTTATCCATTTTTCCATTCTTTTTTCAAGGTTTTTAGTTTCTTTGAGTTGGGAACGTAGTTCCTCCTTTAGCTCTGAGAAGTTTGATCGACTGAAGCCTTCTTCCCTCAACTCGTCAAAGTCATTCTCCATCCAGCTTTGTTCTGTTGCTGATGATGAGTTGCATTCCTTTGGAGGGAGAGATGCACTCTGATTTTTTGAGTTTTCAGTTTTTCTGCACTGCTTTTTCCCCATCTTTGTGGTTTTATATGCCTTTGGTCTTTGATAGTGACATAATGATGGGGTTTTGGTGTGGGTGTCCTTTCTGTTTGTTAGTTTTCCTTGTAACAGTCAAGACCCTCAGCTGCAGGTCTGTTGGAGTTTGCTTGAGGTCCACTCCAGACCCTGTTTGCCTGTGTATCAGCAGCAGAGGCTGCAGAAGATAGAATATTGCTGAACAGCGAGTGTTGCTGTCTGATTCTTGCTCTGGAAGCTTCGTCTCAGAGGTGTACCCAGCTGTGTGAGATGTGAGGTGTCGGTCTGCACCTAGTGGGAGATGTCTCCCAGTTAGGCTACTCAGGGTTCAGGGACCCACTTACACAGGCAGTCTGTCCATTCTCAGATCTCAACCTCTGTGCTGGGAGAACCATTGCTCTCTTCAAAGCTGTCAGACAGGGACATTTACATCTGCAGAGGTTTCTGCTGCTTTTTGTTTAGCTATGCCCTGTCCCCAGAGGTGGAGTCTACAGAGTCAGGCAGGCCTCCTTGAGCTGCTGTGGGCTCCACCCAATTCGAGCTTCCAGACGGTTTTGTTTACCTACTTAAGCCTCAGCAATGGCAAGTGCCCCTCCCCCAGCCTACCTGCCACCTTGCAGTTAGATCTCAGACTTCTGTGCCAGCAATGAGGGAAGCTCCTTGGGCATGGAACCCTCCGGGACAGGTGTGGGATATAATCTCCTAGTGTGCCATTTGCTAAGACCCTTGGTAAAGTTCAGTATTAGGGTGGGAGTTACCCAATTTTCCAGGTGTTGTGTGTCTCAGTTTCCCTTGGCTAGAAAAAGGAATTCCCTTCCCCCTTGCACTTCCCAGGTGAGGCGATGTCTTGTGCTGCTTCAGCTCTCACTGCTCGTGCTGCACCTGCTGACCAGCACTGACTGTCCAACATGCCTCAGTGAGATGAACCCGGTACCTCAGTTGAAAATGCAGAAATCATCCATCTTCTGTGTTGCTCATGCTGGGAGCTGGAGGCTGGAGCTGTTCCTATTTGGCCATCTTTAGCGCCCCCCACACCAGAAATTTTATAATGAACCAAAATGTATTTGCTCAAGGTGTTGAAGGCTGGATAGTCCAAATCTGGTGATCGTAGTCTGATGAGAACCTTCCTGCTGTTTATCCCTTGGCAGAAGGTAAAAGGTCAAGAGAGAGCAAGAGAGGGCTGGACTTGCCCTTTATTTAACAGCACCCCTCTCATCCATGAGGGTATTATCCTCATGACCTAATTACTTCTTGAGAGTTCCACTTTTTAATTCTGTTATGATGGCAATTAAATTTCAACATGAGTTTTGGAAGGGACAAATATTCAAACTATAGGAGAGGATCACAGTCTAGTGTGGAGATAGATAAAATAAAATAAAATCAGTTTATTAATTATGAACAATGGAGAATGTTTCCTTCAGAAATACTGTAGAAAAAAGTAATCAAATTACATCTGGTTAAAAAAAGTTTACTTGTAAACAGACAGTATTGATATTCTCTGAGCTTGATTTATTTCATTATTGATCAGACCTCGGTCATCCCTGCAGCTCCAGCTATTTTTTTTTCTGAGATTAGTGTCAGTTTTCAAACTTCCCTCACATAAATTAGGGGGTGAAAGCAGGCAGAATGAGGCAGTTATTAGTACAGTATGTCAAATATTCTTCCTCTTCCATCTTTTATCTTTCTCACTTTTGACAATGAAGAACTTGTGATGAATTAGAAACTATGAAGCCAATTGCTGCAATGAGACTATCACCAGCAGTCTTCCTGGCAAATGTCTCTGGCTCAGTGTGAGAGCAATGTTCTAAAATATCTGTCCCAACCCCCTGCTGGGCACAGAGTTTGGTGTCTGATGCCTAGGATTTCTGTTGGAGCTGAAGATTTTATTGGTTTTCCACTGAACTGAAAAAGAGTCTAAAAGTAATAATAGATAACATGTACTGAGCACTTTAACATTGGTCTATGGAACAAATGAGCCCCCATGCAGCCTTAACTCAGATTTGAGAAATAGCCTAAGACTAGTCAACTCCTATTTAAAAACCAGCTCAGAAAACCTAATCTCTACCCATTTTATTGGATCCATAATTGACTCATAAGACTATTATCTAATTATATATTGCTCAACCCACACCCAACACACACCACCCCCCCCCCCCCCCACCCCCCACCCCCCAAAACCCACACAACCCCAACCCCCCCCCACAACCCCCCCCACCCAACCACCCTAGACTTATATTAAAATAAATTTGATTTTTCATGGTAAAATTCACCACGTCTCATTTGAAAAGAAAAGCATCATGTGAGTGAAAAGCACTCAAAGACTTATGAATTCCAATGTCAGTCCCTCTTTTATGAACCCATGAAAGCTGGCAAGTCACAACCTTATCTATAATATTAATAATATGAGATAGCTGGCCAGCTTTCAGAATGTTTATAATAATATATGTAAAAAGGCTTTTTCAAGATTTTATATGCACACAAGAATATCATATAAATTTAAATATATATAAATGAAAATAGAAATTGCTTTTTATTCAGATGACTTTATTTAGAGTAGAAATTGTATTTTACTAAATACTGTGATGCCATTTCTTTGTGAGGCTTTCTTTGCAAAACCATGTCTAGTTTCTTCACTGGGAGTAATTTGTTTCTAAACACCTGTGTTACCTAAGTGTATTTCAGGTTATGCTATACTAATATATGCACTGGTTAATATATGCTTAGGATCAAGGATGTCTTACCCAACTTTGAATCGCTCTTAGAACACTATGCCTTATCCTAAATTGAACCTCAGTAAATATGTTGACATATTTATTGTTTGAATTCAACTTTTCCATAGAGCCAAGGTTAACATATATGGTAACATGACATATTTAAATGAAAAGTTAATATATCTGACACCTAGAATATGTAAAAATGTATTTAGAACTTTAAAAATATTATTATTATAATTACAATTACAACAGTTATAATAATCTTCACTTTTTTAGATGGTTCTTACTCAGGCCCATCCACAGTCTCTCAGCCTTGGTACATACAATGGTCCAGTCTGTGCTCCTAAAATAATGTCTAGTTATACTAAATGAAAATTCAATTAATAACAACTTTCCTATTAGCTAAATAGCATGTTTTACAAACTAAGCAACTATTTCTTATCCAGTTATAACTAAACTTGCATCAATATCACATAATTAATAATATGCAAATTATTAATTGATTTTATATTAATATAATGCAATTAATAATATATAAATTAATATCATGCAAATAGTAAATAATTATTGTTAGTTATTACCTGAAGATGTTATTATATTAAACTTATTATTTAACTTAGATTAACTGAAGGAAAGATTCTTTCTGATAACCAGTATAATGCAAATTGTTTATTATTCAATAAAATTTTTAGACACAAAATATTAAAATTTTCTCTAAAACATCTAGGGGGTACATTATTTAAGACAGCCCAAGTTTCTGAATTATTCTGGATTTCCCATGAAGCAATCTCAAGGTATTAAATCTGACTTTGTATATGTTCTCATGACAGAGGTAGAGGTTCTTTTTCATTGCTAAAACGATTATACTGAAAGGAAAAAACATTCCTGAGATGTTAAGTGGAGTGTCCAAAGGTCAGAGTAAGTCAGTGGACCCCTGACAACTGAGTCATTTTCTGGATAATCCGCATGATATGGTTGACCAGTCCTGCCCTCACACCTGGGAAAGAGGAATCTTTACTCTGAAACTGAAGACTGAGAAGATCCCACGTATTACAAATAGCAATACACAAAGATGTTTTGTTGTATTTTGGGTACATAAGGAAAGTTTTGGGCTGGGTGCAGTGGCTCATGCCTATAATCCCAACATTTTGGGAGGCCAAAACGAGAGTACTGTTTGAGGCCAGGAGTTTGAGACCAGCCTGGGTAACATAGTGAGACACTATGTCTACAAAAGTAAAATTGTGGTGATACGTACCTGTTGTTCCAGCTACTCATGAAGCTGAAGCAGCAGGATCTGTTGAACCTGGGAGGTGGAGGTTGCAGTGAGCCATGATCGTGCCACTGCACTTCAGCTTGGGTGACTAGAGTGAGATCCTGTCTCAACAACAACAACAAAGAAATAGAAAACTTTTGGGAAACTTGGTAATAACTTTGGCTATGAAAATTACAGGAAAGACAATTAATCTGAACGGAGACACTCATACCAGAGGGGGGGTGTGTGGAGGCTGTGTGCATGTGTTTGTGTGTGTGTGTGTATGTGTGCTGTTGTTGGAGGGTGGTGAGATGAGAAAATTACAGACTTTGTCTGAGAAAACCATAGAATATTCAAGCTTCACTGTCCCAAATGTCTGAAATGTGTGGCATAGCTAGACCTGCCTGGAAATCTGACTCAGAAAAGTGATGTATTGGGGTAGGAAAGTTGCTCTCTCTGGCTCATTGGGAAGTTTGATTTGTCACAGGTCCAGGCAGGCTCTATCACCACCCAGGCTCTGCCCTGCCTTGTTACCTCAGGTCCTTATTTCCAGTTAGGCTGCTAGACAGCTATATGGCTAGGCTGGCTGGGAAAATCATGCCCCCTTCAGCCTCTAGATTCCATATTCTATATTTAAGGAAGAGTTTTGGGTGACAGTGGGTAATCTGGGGACAACTAATCTAGGCCATGAGAATAGTTTAAGTTATAATCTTTACATATGTGGAAATAAGTTTATGGGTCCCTTACCCTGGACTCCACAAATGTTGGAAGAGGGCTTGTAGCCTTCCTTATTGCTTCACTTATCCCCATCATCTCCATCCGGAAAGAAATCTGTTTCAAAAGTCTCACTCATCTCAAGAGAACACATTAGTATTTATTGCTAAATATTGGAGAAAAAAATATCCATCCCTCAAGAAACTTCCAAAAAAATGTGATTGCTGAGTAAAACGACTGCCACTAAACCAAACTTAATCTAGTAAATACATTTTCATTATGAACTTGCATGGGTATTGGCAGATTCCTAGAAATTGGTTTACTCTTTCCTGTTTTTAGATGAGAAATTTGAAGTCAAGAAGACTGAGTGAGTTTTCCCTGCTGAGCTTTCTATTCAATACTTGTATGGTGTGCCAAGAAGGAAGGGCTAACAGGGTCATTAAGAATGATTTAAGAGGGCATAAAGTGACATAAAGATCCTAATGTAGTTACAGTGGTCATTTAAAATGGTGGTGGCATTTGAAGGATATATGAATAAAGGGGAGAAAGGGAGCCATATGAATATAGAAAAGAAGAGCATTAAATACAGAGAGAACTGGAAAATAGATCCTTGAGGTAGAAGGGAATATTTTTGTTATGTTAAGACAGTGAACAAGGGGAAAGAGCAGTGAAAAAGATGATCCTAGAGGTAGCCAGGACCCAATCACATAGGGTCCTATGAACATGATAAGGGCTTTAAATTTTATGCAGAGTGAAATGGGCAGAATTGGAAGGCTGATACCAGGGTAATGACATACTCTGACTTATGAGGGCAGAGGATCCCCATGGCTGCTGTTTGGCACAGACTGAAGAAGACAAGAATGTAACAGGGAGACAGTTAGAACACGGCACATTAAAGGCAACTGGTGACCCAAAGTTCCTTCTGCACACTTTAGTTCCTCCTGTGAGAGTTGACAAGTTCTTCGAAAACCACTAACTTTTTATTATCTTTAAATTTGTTATAGCTCTTTGATATTTCCTTTAAATTTATGATTTTATAGGGCAAGGTGAGGTATTCTTTCTTTCACTCCTTTCCTTCCCTTTATTCCCAGTAGGGATGAAAATTTGTTAAGATGATATAAAAAAAAGCAGTGTTTTATTTTATTTATTTATTTCTGTGTCACCCAACCTAGAGTGCAGTAGTGTGATCTCAGCTCACTGAAGCCTCAATCTCCCAGGCTCAAGCAATTCTTCCACCTCAGCCTCTCTATAGTAGCTGGGACTACACGTGCACATCACCACATCCAGCTAGTTTTTATTTTCTGTATTTTGTGGAGATAGGATCTCACCAAGTTGCCCAGGCTGGTCATCAATTCCTGGGCTCAATAGATCCTCCTGCCTTGACCTCCCAAAGTACTGGGATTATAAGCATGAGCAAAGTGCCCTGCCAAAACATTATTTTCTGTTGTAATAGTTAATATTGGTATAAAATGCAGCAAAATTAACATATTAAAGTAATATCAATAATAATTTATCTTCTGAAATAGCCTTTGATAGTACACCTCTCTCAGCTAAACAAATTAAGCCTGCAATATATGCAAATTTATGTAGGCATATTTAGTTTACTTTATATACTACTATGTGTGTGTATAAATCATGCACTATAGAGCATTATAAAAATATTTTTTAAAAATAATTTAAAAAGGCAGAATATAAACAGAATCGTGACTATTATATTACTGCACTCTGATAGATTGTTCCATGCACCCCTGGAGCATGTGCAGTCCACCTTGGACCATCACCAAAATTGTGCAGGCTTAATTCTAATTACATGAACATTAATAGTCAGCTTGTCCATTGTAACTGGAATGACCTATTTCTATCATTCCAGAAAAGGGGAATGCTGCCTGTGAGTTTGGAGATTTTGAGGCCCATCTCCAGGACAGAGGTCAGAAGAAGGCAAAAGTCATGGAAAAGACTGAGTAGGTGAGACTGCATGAGAGAAGGAAGGGAGACAGAAAAGACCCTAAGGTCCATCCAAGAAAGCTCTATGTGAACTGAGAAATGATTTAAAGAGGAAAGTACAGAAATGTTCTGCTCCACCTCCCAGGTTCTGTATATTTCTGACTAGTTTATCATGACATTTTTCTTCTGTATTATACTGTAACTGTATACCTTTCTAGATAATGAGGACATAACTCAGATTTTTTCTTCTAGCTAACAACATCTCCATATACTTCTATATAGTCATGTCTACATCTGTATTCATCTCCATGTTTATATCTCTAAATGGAGATACATGAGAACATTATCTATCTACCTATATATCTCTATCATCTATATACCTCTCCATATATTTGTGGAATTTTTGTTGGAATACTTCACCTAGCATATAGATGTATCAGCATTTATGCAGCATGTTCTACATATGGTGTCTTGAGAGAAAGGAGGAAGGACATTCACCTGCTGAATACAAAGCATTTACTTGTATTGTCATCTCCACCTGCATTTCTCCACTACTGACTTGAAAATGAACAGAGACATGGAATGGATGTTTAATTTGAAAAATGACCCAATAGACTTGAGAAAAATAGAGTATTCCATAATGCCTTAAATAGGTGAAATAATTGAAATTTCCCATTGTTACTTGCACAAACTAAATACAAGTTTGAATAACCTTAAGATTCTGGGTGAATTGGTCAGAAAGTGCACAATTCACTAGAGCAAGTCACCATAGTATCTTGTATTTATTCTGATTCCCAAAGTAGGTAGATTCTGGTTCCCTTAATATTAGTTGTCCTCTTCATTTACATATGTTGTTCTCTCCTACACTGTTGATTTTCTTCAAGTGTCTGATCATTCTCCGTTATCAGTTCATGTTCATGAACAAAAAAAGACCAGGTCACTTGTTATGGTTAGCTGGTATGGGAAACTTCTGCCATTGATTTTTTTTTTTTTTTCCTAACAAATCTTTCCTTTGAAGAGTAGTGCTGGCTATTGCTCTATACATACGGGCAGAGTGTTTTCACAGGCCAACTTTGTCTTCGGTCACATAACCTAAAGAGCAGCCCTTCCCCTGACCTCTTGTATCACAAAAACCAGAGTTTTATTTTACCATGTCAAGGCTCACAATTGGAATTTCAACCTTTCCTAATACATTACTAAAATGTTCACAAACAGCTCTTTTCTCTTTAACTTGGAGCAAATAAAGTCTGTATCATGACAGCCATTTTCTTTTAATTATAAGGGTGGGTTTGCAGGAGAAATCAATGGGGCTGACTAGATGCTTCCACTAATTATAAATACCTAAATAAAATACCACAAATATCCCCCAATAATCCTACTGTTGGGTCAAGATGGCAGAGTAATCTCGTTTGTGAACAGAGTGCACCTATTTTGAAATTCAAGGTCTTTTGGGGTGCTCAGCTTTATGGTCTGCCAAACTCTTTTGCTGATAGGTGTTCCCTTATTTCACATGGTTATATTTTAATGAAATAAAAAAATAAAAACAAGTAAACAAAAACAGATTATCTGTGGAGATTTTTATTGCCTGAAAAATAGTGTACATTGCTTCCAAAAACCTGAGTAATAAATTGTTATGCCCATAAGGAGATTTTACCATCCAAGCTGCTCAGAATCACCCTCCTTCAATCAGCCCTACATCCAACAACCATGTGAGCTTCCCGAAAGCTATCTTCCATGCTGATAGATTGGCCACATTCCAATGTCCCAGGGTGGGAGATTCTGCCAAATTATCTCAAACAAAGAATGCTTTGTAGGTGACGCTTATGAGACAACTTGAGAAGCCAGCTGTGATGTGGGTGGAAAATCCATGCTTCACCATCATGCAGAAGGTTGGACTTTGCTGGCTCTCAGCTGCCCTTAAATTTGGAATGGAGCATAATGGTGCTTTTCTCTTCTTGCCAGATCTCAAAAGGCATAAGGGCATTGTTGATTAGGTTTTCTTACTTTCAAGCAGTTATCACACATCCTCCTGCCTGGAAACAGAATAAGTCAGCAGCTAGTCCCTGAAAACGTATGATTATCCTGGTAATATTTGACCTGTGAAAACATTATTTGTACCCCTTATAGTTTGCCACTTTCACAGTGGTAGTAGACTCTCTAGACCAGCCCCCCAAAATTTAATTAATACATAATCTGGTTGAACTAGAAGTGAAAGGAACCTGATCCACAGTTCCAAATGTAAGTAATGAGGTTTGAGATATTCTTCTCAGCCACAAAGGTAGAAGCAAACGACACAACAGCAAAATGATAAGAAAAACATTCAGTGATTTCTCTGCCATCACTCAACTATTTCTTTCAAGTGTATCACTGCCCTCTCGCATTAATCCTTATTATTTCAGTTAGGTTAATTTACTTTAAAAAATTTTTGATTTGTATTTTCCTTACTTAAAAAATTTCAAGAATTTATTGACAGAATAAATTTCTGTTTTCTCTGACAGAAATGCTCTTTCCAATTCTTTCAAACTCATATTTGTTTTTCTTTCCTTAGGAAGAAATATTTAATAGAAGCATTCAAACAGAAACCATGTCTGTGTCTCAGGCGGTGGTGAGACCTGCACCATTACCTGCCAGACCCAGGGATTATATAACATAAGGGAAGGTCACACATGCTTCAGAGGGAATGGGTGGGAATTTGCCTAAAGGCAGGATTTACAGTAAGTATTTGTTCATAAGGGACAATAGATACACTGAAAATCTGAGGCATTCCCGGAACTGAGGTTAATCAGAAGCCCACATGGAAGATTAGCATTCAAGATGGAGTTGCTTTGGCTTCCACACTGCACCTCCCTAATTTGGCTCTTACAATCTCACTTGCCCTCCTCTTCCATAATGGTCCCTGAGCCTTTAGGGAGAGTGTTTGATATAGTATAGCTTTAGCAGTGTGTTGGCAATGGAAAAGAGATCAGGCCAGTAGGATTCCAAATGAGGGAGAGTCACAGGCTTTGTTGGATCATCTCCAGTCTTCAGAATAATATGACTTAAGTTTTCACAGAAGAAATAAAACAACAAAATATATAACATTATATATATAATTTGAATAGTATAAATATAATATACACAAGGACTACAATCAAAAGAGAATTGGCATTCCAGAACAACAACGACAACAACAACAACAACAAAAATCTGTTCCATTAGGGAGTCAACTAAAAGCAGCAAGAAGAAAATTAAAACCCAATTCTTTCTTAGAGACTTTTTGTAAGCAGAAAACAATACAGGGAAAAAAGTCTTTCCTTTTACTTTCTGTGAGACCATAATTTCTTGGCAAAGTCAATTACTTCGTGCTATTTACTACTTTGGAAACATAAATTTTATGATTTTATTATTAGTAGTAGTATTGAACATGTTTTTATAATTGTGGTGGTTCCTTGTGATACATTTTCTGTGCCCTATTTAAAGGTATGTACTGTGGCTTATTTATCTTTGTATTCCCAGAACCCAAGGATCCAAATTATTTCTTCAAATTCATGATTGCTGTACACTGTTTTGGAATTTCTCTACAGGTGGTGTACTGAGGGGAAAAAATGTTTCATGGACACAACATTTAGAAAATATTATACTTTTTTTAACCACATAATTTTCAGTACCATTTATAAGGCAATGTGCACAGAAAAGTTTCTAGATTCTAGATTGAGATATAAACTTATTTTACAAGGTATAACTTTTTGTGTACCTACTTTTGTACTATGAAATAGTATCCCGTAAAATAAGTTTAGAAACGACTAATATACAGAATAATTCTGGCTTAAAAGGGGATAAATTTTCATGTGTTATTCACAAATTTTCCAAAAAAATGATATTAGAAATTACTTTATTTACTATGATTTATATAAAAGAAGTTCTAGATTCTATTAGAAAGTCTTTCTTTTGAACTCAACTGACTGTTAGACTTTGTATTAGTCTGTTTTCACACTGCTATAAAGAATGACCTGAGACTGGATAATTTATAAAGAAAAGAGGTTTAATTGACTTGCAGTTCCTCATGGCTGGTGAGGGCTCAGGAAACATGGTGGAAGGCAAAGAGGAAGCAAGGGACATCTTACATGGAGGCAGTAGAGAGAGAAAGAGGGAGGCAGAAACTATCAAACACTTTTAAACCATCAGATCTCATGAGAACTCACTTGCTATCATGAGAACAGCATGAGGGAAACTGCCCCCATGATCCAATAACCTCCCATCATGTTCCTCCCTCAATATGTGGAGATTACAATTCAAGATGACATCTGGATGGGGACACAGAGCGAAACCATATCATTCTGCCCCTGACCCCTCCCAAATCTCATATTATTTTCACATTTCAAAACCAATCATGTTTCCCTGACAGTCCCCTAAAGTCCTAACGCTTTCCAGCAATAACTCAAAAATCCAAGTTCAAAGTCTCATCTGAGACAACTCAAGTCCCCTCCACCTATGAGCCTGTAAAATAATAATAATAAAAAAAGCATCTTTGCTAACATGGTGAAACCCCATCTCTACTAAAAAAATAAAAAAAATCACCCAGGCGTGGTGGCAGGCACCTGTAGTCCCAGCTACTCTGGTGGCTGTGGCAGGAGAATGGCGTGTACCTGGGAGGCAGAGTTTGCAGTGAGCTGAGATCGCACCACTGCACTCCAGCCTGGGTGACAGAGCGAGACTCCATCTCAAAAATAAAACAAAATAAAATAAAAAACAAGCTAGTTATTTCCAAGATACAATCGAGGTACAGGCATTGAGTAAATGTTCCCATTCCAAATGGGAGAAATAGGCTAAAAAAAAGAGGCCACAGGTCCCATGGAAGTCCAAAACCCAGCTGGCACTTATTAAATCTTAAAGCTAGAAAATAATCTCCTTTGACTCCATGTCTAATATCCAGGACATGCTGATGCAAGAGATGAGCTCTCAAGACCTTGGGCAGCTCTGCCTCTATGGCTCTGGAGGGTCGTCCCCATGACTGCTTTCACAGGCTGGTGTTGAGTGCCTGTGGCTTTTCCAGGTGCACAATGCAAATTGTCAGTGGCTCTACCATTCTGGGGTCTGGAGAACAGTGGTCCTCTTCTCACAGCTCCACCAGGCAGTGCCCCAATGGGGACTCTGTGTGGGGGCTCCAATCCCATATTTTACTCTGCATTTCCCTAGTAGAGGTTCTCCATGACTCCATCCCTGCAGCAGACTTCTGTCTGGGCATCCAGGAGTTTCCATACTTCTCTGAGATCTAGGTGGAGGCTTTCAAACTGAACTCTTACCTTCCGTGCACCTGCAGACCCAACACCACATAGAAGCTGCCAAGGCTTGGGGCTTGCACCCTCTGAAGCAACACCCTGAGGGGCCTATACTTTGGCCCCTTTTAATCATGGCTGTAGCTGGAGTAGCAGGGACATAGGGTGCCATGTCCTGAGATTGCACACAATAGCAGGGCTCTGGGCGTGACCCATAAAACCATTTTTCCCTCCTAGGCCTCTGAGCCTGTGACGGGAGGGGTTGCTGTGAAGACTTCTGACATGCTCTGGAGACATTTTCTACATTGTCTTGGCTATTAACGTTCAGCGCCTCATTACTAAATGCAAATTTCTGCAGCCAGCTTAAATTTATCCCCAGAAAATGGGTTTTAATTTTCTACCACATTGTCAGGCTCAAATTTTCCAAACCTTTACGCTCTGCTTCCCTTTTAAACATATGTTCCAATTTAATATCATCTCTTTCTGAACACATATAACTGTATGCTTTCAGAAAAGGCCAGGTCACATCTCAAAGGCTTTGCTGTTCAGAAATTTCTTCTGCCAGATACCCTAAATCTTCTCTCTGAAGTTAAAAGTTTCCACAGATCTCTAGGGCAGGGGCAAAATGCCACCAGTCTCTTGTTAAAGCATAGCAAGAGTGATATTCACTCTAGTTCCCAACAAATTCCTCATCTCCATCTGAGACCACTGCAGCCTGGACTTCATTGTCCGTTATGACTATCAGCATTTTGGTCAAAACTATTCAAAAAGTCTCTAAGAAATTCCAAACTTTCCCACATCTTCCTGTCTCCTTCTGAGCCCTCCAGCCATTCCAACCTCTGCCTGTTACCCAGTTCTAAAGTCACTTCCACATTTTTAGGTATCTTTATAGCCCCAAATTCCCAGTACCAATTTTCTGTTTTCATACCACTGTCTGTTTTCATACTGCTATAAAGAATGATCTGAGACTGGGTAATTTATAAAGGAAACAGGTTTAATTGTCTCACATTTCCTCATGGTCGGGGATGCCTCAGGAAACATCATCATGGTGGAAGGTGAAGGAGAAGCAAGGCACATCTTACATGGTGGCAGTGCAGAGAGAAAGAGGGAGGCAGACACTGTCAAATACTTTTAAACCATCAGATCTCATGAGAACTCACTTGCTATCATGAGAACAGCATGAGAGAAACTGCCTCCGTAATCCAATAACCTCCTACCAGATTCCTCCCTCAACATGTGGGGATTATAACTCAAGATGATATTTGGGTGAGGACATAGAGCCAAATCATATCAGACCTTGTTCCACTCTCTTCTATTTAGCTTGCCAAAATTTGCCACACAATTCGATTCTAACAGGCCTGTTTTGACAAACTGATTAAACAATTAATTTAAATACTAATTATGAACACCCATTCTATAATTTCTGAGTATTAATACAACTAGAAAAAGACTGATTTTCATTCAAGGTATACTCAGGAATGTTAGGGGATTTATCTAGTACACTGATGATTTCTGATTTTCTCACATTCAGGAAATAACTTTAAAAGATATATGATGATTGATGAGAGAGGAGGATAGAGAAAGAAAGAGAGAGAAAGAGAGAGTGAGAATGAGATATATATATCATAAATATATATTTTGTCTTCCTCCTCCTTCTTCTTCTTTGTTGAGAATTGGCTTCCTCAGGGTATTTTTATTTCCCAAAGGTGCTATTCACTTTCAAAGTCACACCTGACACTAGTGACAGAATGTCTATCTGATTTAATTCACAGGGCACCAGAAAGAACTTGGAGATTATCCTCCCCAGGATGCAAGTGCCTTTCTGGAGAAATGGAAATTCTCCTTGAGTTGATGTGTTCTTAGTCTCCTCTCAGTGTCTGGGCAGTGTGGATGGTGTGAAGCATCAAGGTAGCCATGGTTTACTGCCTTGCATGACACTATTCTCACACCCACTCTCACCCCCACACATGCAACAACAGGACCTCATAGGCCAACACCTCTTCATCACCTGAAGCCAAATAAATTATTCAGCACAGTTTGTGCAACATGAATATTCATTGCATTTTGCACAGTCTTGTGTGGAAAATACTATAAAAATCTGTAAACCAAATAGACTTTGGATTATGGGGTATCCTTGAAACACTTATTAAATGAATAGAACATAAATATTAAAAACCATTAATGCTACCCCCTATTCAGCCAGATCTTGAAGATGAAGAAAAAATATATCTTAAAGTGGAGCCACCATATTTAGCTAGGGAGTCAAAAGAATACAATGATTATTTTGATGAAAGAGATGTATTGCATGAGAAGATGGAAGGATGTATTTATTATAGAAGCAAATTTTAGAAAGTAATTTTAAAAAAAGACTTTTTTCCTTTTTTTCTAAAACTCCATTAAAACACAGCTGTTTTCCCTATATATTACTGTGGCTTATACTACTTAATCTGAGATTAATAAATAGCTCCTCTACATTGAGCACTTGCACATTCGCAGGGTAATAAGTTCAGCACTTTATAAATATCATATTTCAAATCCTGGAAGTAATTTTTACTTTAAGCCGTACAAATGTAGCCTAAGTATGACTCCTCCATGGAAAGCATTCTCTATAAATATCACTTTTCCAATCTGGAAGTAGGATTTTGTTCTTCTCTCTATTATCCAAAGAAAACCCATTCTATTAGAATGTTTCATGTGAGCTTAAGAAGAATGTGTATTCAGATGTTGTTATATGAAACAGTCTGTAGAAATTAATTATATCCAGTTGATTGAATAGCACTGCTGAGTTCCACTATGTTTTTACTGATTTTTGCCTGCTTGATGTGTTCATTTATCATAGAAGGGTGTTGAAATCTCCAACTATAATAGTGTGAATTTGTCTTTTTCTCCTTGTAGTTCTATCAGTTTTGCCTTATCTATTTTGATACTCTGTTTTTAGGTGCATGCATGTTAATAATTGTTATGTCTTCCTAGAGGTTTGATCCCTTTATCATTATGTAGTGTATTCTCTCTTCTCTCTTGTTTTTTTTTTTTTGTTTGTTTGTTTGTTTGTTTTTGTTTTTTTTTTTAGATGGAGTCTCGCTCTGTCACCCAGGCTGGAGTGCAGTGGTGCAATCTTGGCTCACTGCAAGCTCTGCCTCCTGGGTTCACGCCATTCTCCTGCCTCAGCCTCCCGAGCAGCTAGGACTACAGGCACCTGCCACCACACCCGACTAATTTTTTGGATTTTTAATAGAGACAGGGTTTCACTGTATTAGCTAGGATGTTCTTGATCTCCTGACCTCGTGATCCGCCCGCCTCGGCCTCCCAATGTAGTGTCTTCTCTTTATCTCAAATAACTTCCTTTGCTCTGAAGTCCTCTCTGTCTGAAATTAATACTGCTACTCCTGCTTTCTTTTGGTTATTTTTAGCTGGTGTATCTTTCTCCAGGAATTTACTTTTATCTTGTATCTATATCTATGTCTCTCTACCTATCAATCTATATATTTGTATAGGTTGATAGATACATAGATAGATAGAGCTTTATATTCAAAGTGTGTTTCTCATAAACAACACACAATTGAGTCTTATTTTTTGAACCACTCTGACAATATCTATTTTTCAATGAGTACATTTCAATTGGTACATTTAAACCAGGGGTGTCCAATGTTTTGGCTTCCCTGGGCCACACTGGAAAAAGAATTATCTTGGGCCACACATAAAATACACTAACATTAATGATAGCTGATGAGCTAAAAGAAAAAAACTTCGCCAAAAAAAATCATAATGTTTTAAGAAAGTTTACGAGTTTTCTGTTAGGCTGCATTCAACGCCATCCTGGGCCTCATGCAGCCCATGGGCCATGGGTTGGACAAGTTTGATTTAAACCATTGATATTCAAATGTTGATATCATTGGATTAAGAAATATATTTGTTACGTTTTTTATTTGTTGCCCTTGTTCCTTGTTCTTATTTTTGTCTTCCCCTCTTTGTATGCTTACGCAGTTTTACTTGAGCATTTTATGTTATTTCATTTTCATTCCTATTTAGTTATAATCCTTCTTAAAAATTTTAGCTGTTGTCCTAGCATTTGCCATATACATTTACAACTAACACAAGTCTACTTTCAAATAACAATACACCTCTTGACAGATAGTGCAAAATAATATCATAGCAAATATTATCATAGTAAAATAATACTAATTCCGATCTATCACCCCTTGTATCATTGCCGTCACTTATTTTGCTTGCATATCACTCATTTTCCTTCTCTCTGAGGAGCTTCTTTTAACATTTATTGCAAAGCAGATCTACTGGTAATAAATTACCTTAGTTTTTGATTGTCATAAGGAAGTCTGTATGTCTTCTTTATTTTTTAAGGATAATTTCATCAGGTAGAGAATTATACATTTTTTTTTCTATCAACACTTAAATAGTTCATTCCACTTTCTCCTTGCTTCCATGGTTTCTGTGAAGTCAGATATAAATCTTATCTTTGTTATTATGCAGGCAAAGTGGCATTTCCCTCTGGCTCTTTGCAAGATGTTTTCTTTATCTTGGATTTTCTGTAGTTAGAAAATACGTGTAGGTGTAGATTTTTGGCATTTTATATTGCTTGATGTTCTTTGAGCTTCCCGGATCTATGACTTGGTATCTAAAGTTAATTTGGGGAAATTTTCAGTCCTCACTGTTTCATTTATTTCTTTTGTTTCTTTTCCCCTTTCTTCTCTTCTGCTATTTGCATTATGCATATGTTACACCTTTTGTAGCTGTCCCCAAGTTTTGAAATATTCTGTTTTGGCTTTTTTTCAGTCTTTGTTATATTTGCTTTTCAGTTTCATAGGTTTGTATTGACATCTTTCAAGCTATAGATTTTTTCCTCAGCCATAATTAGCTGATTAGCAAGACCTTTAAAATTATTCTTTGTTTCTGTTACAATGTTTTTGATATCTAGAATTACTGTTTAATTCTTCCCTAATGTTTCTATCCCTCTGCTTACATGATCCATCTGTTCTTGAATGTTGCCTACATTATTTTAGTGTCCTTACCATGTTAATCATATATGTTTTTAAATTTCTGGTCTAATCATTCCAAAATCCCTGCCATGTTCTGATGTTTGTTCTATCTTTTCAAATTGTGTTTATTGTCATTTAGTATTTGTTGTGTAATGTTTTCTTGATGGCCAAAAATAATGTACTAGGTAAAAGAAACTGCTATAAATAGGTCTTTAGTAATGGGGTGATAAAGGGTGAAGAAGAGAAAGGAACCATTCTATGGTCCTGTGTTTAAGTCTCAGTCTTTAGTGAGCTTATATCTCTGGACTGTGAATTCATAGGTGCCTTTTAGTTTTTATTTTTCCCAGTAGGTGGTACAGAAAGCCAAGAAGGGCCAGAATTTGGGTATTTTCCTGTCTCCAGGTTATTTAGGCTCCGTGAATAACCTAGCAGAATAGGCTCTGGTTAACTTGTTTCTCCTGAGGACATATGAGAGTGGTCTGGCATTTTTTAAATTTTACTATTATTGTTATTTTGAGATGGAGTTTTGTTCTTGTTGCCCAGGCTGGAGTGCAATGGTGTGGTCTCGGCTCACTGCAACCTCTGCCTCCTGGGTTCAAGTGATTCTCCTGACTCAGCCTCCAAAGCAGCTGGGATTACAGGCACCCACCACCACGCCTGGTATTTTTAGCAAAGAGGGGGTTTCACCATGTTGGCCAGGCTGGTCTCGAACTACTGACCTCAGGTGATCTGCCTGCCTTGGCCTCCCAAAATGCTGGGATTACAGGCGTGAGCCACCGCACCCGGCTGGTCTGGCATATTTTAAAATGGTTTCTTTTCCTCTTCCCTTGCCATAGCACAAGGGGATTTTTCTTTAACGTTTATCATGGGAAACTTTTTGAGTTCCTGGAGGTAAATATCAAAGTATTGTGGGGTCCCTCCCCCATGACTGGGGTATGGAAATTTCAACCCTCAAAATTGCCCACACCAAGCCTCTATTCATCAATCACACTTCATATTTTCCTACTCTGCATTGGTTCTTGGACCAAGTTCTTTGCTTGTTTCCTTTTCTTCTTTTCTTTTCTTTTCTTTTCTTTTCTTTTCTTTTCTTTTCTTTTCTTTTCTTTTCTTTTCCTTTCCTTTCTCTTTTCTTCTTTCTTTCTTTCTTTCTTTCTTTCTTTCTTTCTTTCTTTCTTTCTTTCTTTCTTTCTTTCTCTCTCTCTTTTCTTTTCTTTTCTTTTCTTTTTTTGAGACAACTTGTCACCCTGTTCACCCAGGCTGAAGTGCAGTGTTGTGATCATAGCTCACTGCAGCCTTGAACTCCTGAGCTCAAGTTGGCTTCCAAAGTGGTTCACGTCTAAACTTCTAAAGGAATTCTGAAGGAATTTAGAAGTTTAGGAGTGAACCACCAGACCCAGCTTCCTGCTGTGATTCCTGATCATGATTCTCCCCTCCAGTAAGTTGTGACTCTCGGTTCAGTTGCCTCTCTCTCCAGTCCCGGGGGAGGTGATGTGTCCTGTGCTCCCCTCTCTCTTAGATTCAAGTAGAGTTGTTGATTTTCCTGCCTGTTCAGCATTCTATTTGTCAGGATGGAGTGAAGGGCTTCTAAGCTCTTTATATGCAGAATTAGAAACTGGAAGTTCCTCTGTGTATTTTTAAAAATTATATTTGATTCTGATGCCAGGCATGCATAGCAGTTAATCAATACTTGCATTTTTGTATAAATGCTAATACAAAAGGCCATTGTCATGTTCAGCTTTATGCGTGAAAGGGGAAAAGAACTTTGCTATGCCTTAGCAGATGTCTGAAGACAAGGCTAATGTGCCAAGTCATTCCTGGAGTTGAGATGTTAGATTTTCTCTTGAGGCCAAAATGAAGAAGAGGGTGATAGTCCCAGGCACTATACGGAATCAAACTCTTCAACCATAGAATTTTGACTTCTCTGTGACAAGCTACAGTGATTAAACATCTTTTAAAAAGTATGCTTAGGAAGACTTTTTTAAGTAGCATGTTAATTATCAAAGTAGATGATATATCCTTTTGTTGACTCAGTTTATATTCAGTCTTAGAACATGCAGTTTAGTCATTTGGACATAAAGAGTTAACTAACATATCAATCTAAGACCACATGACCTAACATTGCCATAATTTTAAAAAGAGCACTTTAGCATAAATTGTTGCTTGGGATGCCATATGCTCTCAGCAGCCAGCATGTACAGAAAGTAAAGAGAAAATCATGAATAATGTGACAGGTTGGAGGCAAAAGATAACGGTGTTATTCCCTTAAATTCATAGTTTCAAAATACGGCAGCATCATTTCATTATTTGTTCTTTCAAATTCTCAAAAAAGCAAAGTAACCCATGCACAAGTATATGATTAAAATATATCTCAGTGCCCAATATGGGTTGTACTCCGATTATTTTTTTTCTGTTCTATCTCTTTTCTAGTGTGGGCAAATATAAAGAAAACTCAACTAGTATTCACTGGTTTTCCAGAAAGAAATGGATATAGGTAGAATAATTTCAAAGAAACTAGGCAGAAATGAACAAAGTGCTGTTTCATTTGCACATTTAAGAAGGTATATACTGTTTGTAACATCGTAAATTCAAAGAACAAAATTGAGTTGGTTATTGTTTACCTAAGATAACAATCCTTAGCTGTGTAATCAGGTAAAGTCCACTTTGCTTTGCTAGATTTACATCAAGTAATTATTTTAACAGTGACTTATCATTTGGTGGCCTTATTATACAGTCTTATTACATGGTGATAATTTCTCCATTAAAAGCTAATAATTCCATATATAGAAATAATATTGGCTGGGTGCAGTGGATCACACCTATAATCCCAACACTTTGTGGGGCTGAGGTGGTAGGATGGCTTGAGGCCTAGAGTTGGAGACCAGTTTGGACAACATAGAGAGACCTCGTTTCTACACACACACACAAAATAAGAAAATTAGCTGGACCTAGTGGTGTAAACCTGTAGTCCCAGCTGCTTGGATGGCTGAGGTGGAGTATCACTGGAGCCCAGGGGTTTGAAGTTACAATGAGCTATGATTATGCTACCGTACTCTGCACTCCAACACGGGCTAAAAGGGATTGAGTTCTTGATTTGATTCTCAGCTTGGTCATTGTTGGTGTATAGCAGTGTTATTAATTTTTGAATTTATGTATGTTGATTTTGTATCCTGGGACTTTACTGAATTCATTTATCAGGTCTAGGAGATCTTTTGGATGAGTCTTTAGGGTTTCCTAGGTTCACAATCATATCCTTGGTGAACAGTGACAATTAGAGTTTCTCTTTTCCAATTTGGGTGACCTTTGTTTCTTTTCTCTTGTCTGATTGCTCTGGCTGGAACTTCTAATACTATGCCGAGTAGAAGTAGTGAAAATGGGCATCCTTGTCTTGTTCCATTTCTCAGGGAGAAAGTTATCAATTTTTCCCTATTCAGTATGATGTTGGCTCTGGGTTTGTCATAGATGGCTTTTATTAATTTGAGGTAAGTTCCTTCTATGCCTATTTTGTTGAAGGTTTTAGTCATAAAGGAATGCTGGATTTCTTCAAATGCTTTTTCTGCATTTGCTGAGATAATCATACAGTTTTCTCTTTTAATTCTGTTTATGTCATGTGTCACAGTTTTTGATTTGCATATGATAAATCTCCTCTGCATACCTGGTATGAAACCCATTTGAACAAGATGTATTATCTCCTTGATGTGATTTTAGATCCACTTAGCTAGCATTTTGTTGAGAATATTTATGTCTGTGTTCATAAGGGATATTGATCTCTAGTGATCTCTTTTTCTGTCCTTTCCTGGTTTTGATATTAGGATGATACTGGCTTCATAGAATGATTTAGTAAAGATTCCCTCTTTCACTGTCTTTTGGAATAGTTTCAGTAGAATTGGTACCAATTCTTTAAAGGCCTGGTAGAATTCAGCTGTGAATCCATCTAGTCATGAATTTTTTCTGTTGGCAATTTTTTAAAATTACCGATTCAATCTCACTGCTTGTTATTGATCTGTTCAGGGTGTCTGTTTCTTCCTGATTTAATCTAGGAGGGTTGTATATTTCCTGGAATTTATCTATTTCCTCTAGATTTTCTAGTTTGTGCATGTAAAGGTGTTCATAGTAGCCTCAAATTAGATTTGTGTTTCTGTGGCATTGTTTGTAATATTTCTAGTTTCATTTCTAATTGAGCTTATTTGGGTCTTTTCTTTTCATCATGGTAGTTGTTACCTAGATACTTTTTTACATTGTGGTATTATTTTATAGGTCCTGTGAGATTTATGCTTTGAAGAGGTTCTATTTTGGTGCATATTAAGCTCTTTTTTTCCAGATAGAACTCTTTTTGGCATTACTTTTATTTATTTATTTATTTATTTATTTTTTTATACTTTAAGTTCTAGGATACATATGCAGAACGTGCAGGCTTGTTACATATGTATACACGTGTCATGGTGGTTTGCTGCACCTATCGACCCATCATCTACATTAGGTATTTCTCCTAATGCTATCCCTCCACTAGCCCCTTACCCCCTGACAAGCGCTGGTGTGTAATGTACCCCTCGCTGTGTCTATGGGTTCTCATTGTTAAACTCCCACTTATGAGTGAGAACATGTGGTATTCGATTTTCTGTTCCTGTGTCAGTTTGCTGAGAACGATGATTTCTAGCTTCATTCGTGTCCCTGCAAAGGACATGAACTCTTCCTTTTTATGGCTGCACAGTATTCCATGGTGTACATATGCCACATTTTCTTTATCTGGTCTATCATTGATGGGCATTTGGGTTAGTTCCAAGTCTCTGCTACTGTGAACAGTGCTGCAATAAACATATGTGTGCATGTGTTTTATAGTAGAATGATTTATAATCCTTTTGGTGTATACCTAGTAATGAGATTGCTGGGTCAAATGATATTTCTGGTTCTAGGTCCTTGAGTAATTGCCACACTGTCTTCCATGATGGTTGAACTAATTTACACTCCCACCAACAGTGTAAATGCATTCCTATTTCTCCATGTCCTCTCTAGCATCTGTTGTTTCCTGACTTTTTAATGATTACCATTCAAACTGGTGTGAGATGGTATCTAATTGTGGTTTTGATTAGCATTTCTCTAATGACTAGTGATGATGAGCTTTTTTTCATATGTTTGTTGGCTGCATAAACATCTTCTTTTGAGAAGTGTCTGTTGATATATTTTGCCCACTTTTTGATGAGGTTGTTTGTTTTTTTTCTTGTAAATTTGTTTAAGTTCTTTGTAGATTCTGGATATTAGCCCTTTGTCAGATGGATAGATTACAAAAATTTTCTCCCATTCTGTAGGTTACCTGTTTACTCTCATGATAGTTTCTTTTGCTGTGCAGAAGCTCTTTAGTTTAATTAGATCCTATTTGTCAATTTGGGTTTTTTTGCCATTGCTTTTGGTGTTTTCGTTTTTAAGTTGTGAAGTCTTTGCCCATGCCAATGTCCTGAGTGATATTGCCTAGGTTTTCTTCTAGGGTTGTTATTGTTTTAAGTCTTATGTTTAAGTCTTTAACCCATCTTGAGTTAATTTTGTGTAAGATGTAAGGAAGGGGTCCTGTTTCAATTTTTTGCATATGGCTAACCAGTTTTCTGAGCACCATTTATTAAACGGAGAATCCTTTCCCCATTGCTTATTTTTGTCATGTTTGTCAAACATCAGGTGGTTGTGGATGTGTGGCATTATTTCTGAGGTCTTTGTTCTGCTCCATTGGTCTATATATCTGTTTTGGTACCGGTACCATCCTTTTAGCATTTCTTGTAGTGCTGGTTTGGTAGTGGCAAAATCCTTCAGCATTTGTTTGTCTGAAAAAGACGTTATCTCTCTTTTATTTATGAAGCTTAGTTTTGCTGGATTCTTGGCTGACAATTATTTTGTTTAAGGAGGCTAAGGATAGGACCTCAATCCCTTCTGGCTTGTATGGTACCTGCTGAGAAATCTGTTGTTAGTCTAATAGGTGTCCCTTTATAGGTTACTTGATGCTTTTGTCTCACAGCTCTTAAAATTCTTTCCTTTGTGCTGACTTTAGGTAGCCTAATGACTATGTGCCTTAGTGATTATCTTTTGCAATTAATTTCCTAGGAGTTCTTTGAGCTTCTTATATTTGGATATCTAGAACTCTAGAAAGGCCAGGGAAGTTTTCCTCAATTTTTCCCTCAAATAAGTGTTTCAAACTTTTGGACTTCTCCCTCAAACACTAATTATTTTTAGGTTTTGCCATTTTAAATAATCTTATATTTCTTGGAAACTTCTGTTGTTATATTATGGCATGTTCTTGACAGTAAACATGATGTTAGTAAACATGATGTTCATTTTTTATTTTTTTGTCTTTGTCTGATTGGATTAATTCAAAAGACTTGTCTTTAAGCTCTGAAATTCTTTCTCCTACTTGTTCTAGCCTATTGCTAAAACTTTTCAATGCAATTTGCATTTACCTGAGTGTGTGTGTCATTTCCAGAAGTTCTGATTTTTTTTTCTTTATGTCTATCTCTCTAAACAATTTTGCATTCATATACTGGATTTGATTTTTTTTCAGTTGTTTTTCATCTTTCCCTGGTATCTCCTTGAGTAGGTTAATAATCAACCTTCTGAATTCTTTATCTTGCATTTCAAAGATTTTATCTTGGTTTGGATTCAATGATGGAGAACTAGTGTGATCTTTTGAGGGGATATAGAACCCTATTTTAGTGTTATAGAATCCTGTTGTGTCATATTACCAGAATTACTTTTCTGGTTCCTTCTCATTGAGTAGACTGTTTATTCAAATTTTTCTTGAATTTATTTTTGATTGGACTGTATTTTTCATTTATTTTTTCCCTCTTAAGGATCTAATTATTATAGTTTATTATAGCCTAATTTGATTCTTAATGCTTTTAGGTGTGAAGAATCTATATGAGTTTCTCTCACAGAGTCTCATAAACAGTCTCTGTGTGATAGTATCCCAGATGCTGGTTGTAGTATTTATGTACTTGGTGTATGGGCGAGTTCACTGTCTCCTATGGGGTTGGAATGGCAGTGATCTCTTGAAACTTATCTCATTCTGTACACTTTATTTATTTGTTCAAATTTCCCCCCGTATTTTATTTATTGAGTTGATAATGCAAGCTTTAGGCCAATAAGGGAGGTAGGTATCCCTGGGTAGGCACTCATTGTAGCTAAAGCAGGTGGTTAGATGTATTACCTAATGGTGAGCAGAAGTCCCAGCCTTGATGAAGGTGGCTGGGGTAGCTCTCAATTAGATGTGCTGAGGTTTTATCAGGATGGAGGGTGGGAGCTTCCTCAGCTCCCCTCCCAGGCCAGCAGGAAATCTGTCCACCTCACAGCCTCATTTCTGTCCCAATGTTCTAGCTATTAGACAGGTACCTCTTTTCATTTGTAGGAATGTTAGCAAGGATTTGTGACTGCCTCTCATACAGGCTGAATCTGAAGAGTGCTCCTCCTGTAAGGCTGCAATTTCACTGAATTGTTCCAGGAAGGCTGTCTATAGGTGCATCCATCCTGTGTTTCCATGGGAGAATCCCCAGCTGTGTTTGCAGTTCTGTATCGGGGGAACAAAGACTCCTTCTCCAAGACTCTTCATGATCACAGGGTGCCTGCCTGTTGAGGTGGAAGAGCAAACTTTCTCTACTGCACCCAGCACTGTAATTGTGTTTATGCTGAAAGGGACTTACCATCACTGGAAAAATCTGAGACTTATGACTTTCCATTCAGATTATTTTGTCCCACAGGGTGTCCCTTTGATATGGTGTCCTCCTCCTTCCCTTAGGAACAGGACTTCCTGAAAGCCAGACTGCAGTGATGATTGTTATTGCTCTTCTTGGTCTAGCTACCCATTGGGACTACCAGACTCAGTTCTGGTTCTGCGGAATGTGTGTAAGAGATCCATTGATGCGACCTGCCTTCAAGTCTCCCAGCCATGGATCCTAGCACCTGCTCTGATGGAGGTGGCAGGAGAGGGACATAGACTGAGATTCCTTGGTTGTAGATATGCTTACTGTGCTGGCTTATTCTAGTATGGAACCTCTCCTGTGGATGGACTCAGGACCTCTGGTTAGCCATTGTGTCGTAGGCAGTGGTGATAGCGAAGATCACTCAGCCATTTTTCTCCTTCCAGAGTACAGTGCGATTCTACCTAGAGGTGCTGTAATGGCCTATGTTGGCTGGCCTCCAGCCAGAAGGTGGTGCTTGCATAAGAGCACCAGTTGCAGTAGTAGTAGTGGGATTTGAGATTGGCTTAAGTTTCCCAGGAGAAGTATTCTGGTACATCAGAAGATAGGCAGGGTCATAAAGCTCCCAAAAGTTTATGTCCTTTGTGTTAAGCTAACAGGGCGGTGGAAAAATATTACCAGGTGGGGGCAGGGTTAAGTGGGTCTAAGCTCAGACTATCCTTGGGTGGGGCAGGCTGCAGCCCCTGTGGTAGACTGGCTGGTTCTCAGGCTGCTGGGGCAATGTTCCAGAGAGGAGTATAACTGCCACTGATGCTTAGAAGAGTTTGCAAAGGGAGTGGGGAGTAGTGGGAAGCAGCAAGCCTAACTCAGCCCCACACAGTCAGTGAGACCAGTCTCACTCCCACAGTGCTCTGCTAAAAGCACTGGGTTTAGATCCAGGCAGCCTGCGCACAGAACTCAGATTGCCCTGACCATAAGTTTCCCTGCAGAGAAAGCAAGCACAACTCTCAGGCCACGACACTGCTTGTCTGATGCAAGGCTGGGTGTCCAGCTCCTATGCTCCTGTCTACAGCACACTTCCCAATGTTTCCCAGGTTCTGTTCAAGGGAGTTTGTCATCACTCAAGATTATATCATAAAATCCAGTTGGGGGCATCTTTCACCCTGGGACCTCTCCCTGAGCTTGTTGGCTGACTTCCCTGAGGGCCCCCGTGAAATACAGTCAGAGATGGCTTCCCTAGGTTCACTCTGGAGACTGGGAATGCCTACGAGGCACTTCCTACTGCTGCTTCTGCTTTTGTATTTCATGCCACTCCCTAAATCCATTCCAGCTCTTGGTAGAATTAAGGGTTCCTTAAACCATGGCCTGGAGTTTCAGATTCCCTGGTAGGGATGTGTGCCTGGAGGTAGGCTTTCCCCATCTCACACTCTGATACGTATGGTTTTTCACCTGTCTCACAAAGCAGGCTGCAGCCTGCCACTTCTTTCAAAGAGGCTGTGGATGCTTCTGGTTTCATTTTAAGCTCCTGTAGTGGTTCTTAGGGGAAAAAATCTCTACCCACTATTCTGTTCTTCCAAGTGGGGGAGGCACACTAACATTGCCTTCTATCTGCCATCTTGGAAAAGAAAAACAATCTTTATGCATTAAGCCAAGATTTTTCCTGAGCAACATCATTAAATTTTCTTCAGATACAGCAGCCTGAAATAATACTGTATAATGGCATTAGTCACAATTTTAAATGGGTTACATTGAATAACCAGGAATAGGGGCAGCAAATGCAAAAGTTTTTCAAAAAGACAGTCAAGCCTGGAACCCTCTGGCTGGTAAAACACTCTTCTATCTAAACTCCTTCTGTTCATGAGGATGGAATGGGTTAGCTGGTTGTCTTTGTGTTCCCCCCTTGGATGCAGAAGCATTGGTCATAATATTTTGTAGCTATGTAGACAAAGAAGATGGTAGTTGCTGTCACTTTCTCCTTTATTAGGTCCTCAAAAGAGATGAAAAGAAGGACACTAGTTAGTAATAACATAAATTATTTAAAATTTTCCAGTGCTTTCCATCACTGATGAAGATCTGACTTTATGGAAGAGGCCAAATTAACCTTTAAAATTGGCATTCTGAGCCCTTAATCATAACTAATTCACACCACTAACATCATGTTTACTATCAAGAACATGCCATGATGTAACAACAGAAGTAAGGAACATATTTTAAAAATTAAATAGCTTAGGTTTTTCTTTAATTGATCATCCTACTTTTGACTGTTAAAAATCAGAAATGCAAAAGGAGATAGACGTTTAACTGACATAATGGTAGGAGCATATCTCATATGCAACTCGGTTTTCTAAGGTTTTACTGAAGATGTTTATAACTCAAACAGTTACCAGTAAGCCTGTAGGACTATTTCACTAACTTGATAAACCTATGTGTAGTATTTCAAAAAAGAGCTAGAAGTTTTCTTGGTGGTTTAGTCACTTCAGAAAGAGGGGAGAAGTTTGGGTTTGGGATCAGAAAGTCACCTGGTGGAATTCCTTACAATCATTGGCCCTCAAACTAAACGGATAATAATTTCAGAACATATTATAATAAAATGGATTTCCATAAATCTGAAAATGGTTTTAGTGCAGTGGACATTTCTATTGTTTGAAAATATGACTTCATTAATTCTAATGATTTCCAAAGTTACATTTTCTGGAAAATATAGCATTTAAATTGCCTGGATTCAAAGGGAGAAAAAGAGTTTTCAAATTTGTTCATAGCATAATGGCTATCAAAATATTCACGGTATGCTTATGTATATTATGGCCTCAAGCTCATCTATTTTGTTCAATTCTTAAACTGTAATATCAGCTAAATGTGTGAAATCATTTGACTATATCTGAGTTTTATGCACTGATGCTTACGTTCTTTTATAGTACAAAAAGTTTCTGAGGCATGGAAAAGATTAATAAAGCCAGTTATGTTTAAATTAAATATGGTTTCTAACTTGGTAATGTGTATATATCCATGCTCTTTAGAAACAAAGAAGAAGCTCAAAAAGTGCATCTTGAATCAAATGAAACAATTTTACAGCTGAATTAGCAATTTCCTACTTCTAAATGTATGTAGCTATTATATCCAAAATGTTTTGTTTTTAGAGTTCCAAAGTAATATTTTGCACAATCCCTGGGAGTTTGAGTCAACAATAACACAGTGGAGTTTCATCTGGCCAGCAAATGGTCAGAGTAGTTATCATCAGAGCTAACAGCCCTCTTGAGTTTGAACTGTCCCTGATATGTTTTAGTTGTTGTCATTTTAAACGTGGGGTGAATCTTTATGTTGATACGTACATAAATGACATATTTCTTATGAACCAGGGTTTTGGAAATATGTGAGAAAAAAAGAGAAGATAGGGGACGTGAAAAATAACTGTGGAGTAAACAAAAAACAAATATATAATATCTTTATCCTTTCAAAATGTGTGAGCATACACAAATTCATGCACATATACCTATGCACACACTCGTATATACACAGACATACATTGATTTTTTTGATACTTTTCTAAAGAAAATTATGGGGGGGGAATAAAAAGCTGATTTACAGCAAATACTCCTATTTTCTCCTTGAAATTCAACTTCTTACTCATTTGTGCTTCCTTAACCCACTCATGTTTTCCCCTCTACCATGTAAACTTCTCAATTCACAGGGAGAAAATTACTTTACAACCCTAAATGTGTTGAACATTCTTTCTATACCCTAACAGTTTTGTTCCCATAATAGAAACCTCTTAAATCGTGACAGGAAAGCTCATCATATCATGCATAATTTCATAGTCAGCCAGATATTTAAATTTGAAGAGAAAATATGAGTTATTTCACATTATCCAAACCTACCCTTGCCAAGTGATACAACATTATAGTACAAAATAATACCACTTATAATAGGATCAATTTTTTGAGGATGACCTGTGTCAGGCATTACATTATTATTCACCACTATGTTGTTAGAAATGTATTATTATTCACATTTTGCAGACAAGAAAACCAACACTTAGGAGGTTAATTACATGATTCTGACCCTGATCCAAACTCTAACCCTGATGCCAGGATAAAGAAGTCCATCGTGGAGCTGAGATTTGAATTTTATTGTATTTTACTCCAAATCCTTAACTTTCCCTACTACTGCCTGTCCTACATTTTCATGCATCAGCCACTATTTTAATTATGTATCAGGTATACATTTATGAAGAGAAAAGCAACAGTATATTTATGAGAGAATAACACGTAGGAAATAAGATACAGAAATCCAATTACAGAACATTTTACAGTGTGTAAAATATAAAGATCACATGCATGTCTAAATTTTCTGGGCTCACTGAGATGAATTCTAACAATGACTCAAATATTTACACCAGACGCATTTCACAATTTTTCTATCTCCCAGTTACCAGGTCATTTACACTTTCCTACAAACAAGGAATAAGAATGTTGTTAATTGGCCAGACACTCATGACTGATGCTAAATGCTATGAAATCTTCTTTATGCCTGATCTCAATAATGTGTCAGGATACATAAAATGCCATTACTCCCAGTATACTTACTTTATTTGTGTTGGCTATATCACTTTGTGATATAATCATTCCTGTGCATCTAAATTACATAATTTTTTTAATTCTAAAAGTATTTATCTGGATTTCTATTAAAATTTGAGAAGATATATTAATTTGTTGATCTCTATACCTTGGCATTTTCGCCTAAAGTTTTTGGCCCTAACAACAAGGGAAAAGAAGCGATTTTATTAAAACTTAACCAGTCAGTCCCTGTGGATTGACATCCATTTTCTATATTTTTTTCTTTTAACTTCATTATTAAAAAATTGCATCTGAGACACTAATGCTTGGTGGAGAGGATTGGTTAAGCAGGTAAAAAAGCAAATGAGACCGGATGCGGTGGCTCACGCCTGTAATCCCAGCACTTTGGGAGGCCAAGGCTGGTGGATCATGAGGTCAAGAAATTGAGACCATCCTTGCCAACATGGTGAAACCCCATCTCTATTGAAAATATAAGAAGTAGCCAGGCGTAATGGCAGGTGCCTGTAATCCCAACTACTTGGGAAACTGAGGCAGGAAAATCACTTGAACCCAGGAGGCGGAGGTTGCAGTGAGCCAAGATCGTGCCACTGCACTCCAGCCTGGCGACAGAGTGAGACTCCATCTCAAAAAAAAAAAAAAAAAAAAAAAAAAAAGCAAATGACGTAAAAGTCTATCTTTTCTGAAATGGAAGGACATAGAAGAGTAAATGTTTATTTTAGAGGAATAAGTAATTGGGATTTTCCCATAATAGTCTATCATTATATATTCTTAACTTTAGTCTTCATTTAATCATGTTTACTCCATATAAGATATTCTGCACATATTATCAATAAATTTACAAATCTATAAAGTAGGTAGTAGTTTATTATCTTTATTCAGAAGATTAGAGAATTGAGAGTAATTATACTAATTGCCCAAGTTCATTCTGGTAATGTGTCAAAATTAGTTTTAGAACCCCAAAATGACTTGTGTTACCTTCATTGCACAACAGTACATTTAAGATAGCATGAGAAAACAATTCCTGGGAAAGAATAATTTCACAAATAACGCCACTTAAAAAGTGGGCAAAGAACGTGAGCAGACACTTCTCAAAAGAAGACACAGAAGTGGCCAAAAAACTTGTAAAAAAATATTCAACATCACTAATCATCAGAGAAATGCAAATCAAAACAACAATGAAATATCATCTCGCATTAGATTTTAAATGCAAATTAAAATCACAGTGATGCAACACTATAGTAAGATTAAAAAATGATACAACATTACACTAAGATTAAAAAGATTGACCATGCTGCCTATGAGGATGTAGAGCAACCAGAACTCTCACACAATGCTAATGAAAATACAATATGGTACAATGGCTTCAGAAGGCAGATTGTGAACATCAATAATTAAATATATTGCAATATATTATTGTATATTGCATTGTAATACAAAATATACTATAATTAATACCTTAAATAAATAATAGTAGTTTCATAAAACATATATTTACCATATGATCCAGTCACAAGAAAAGGGATATAAAAAAAATGAAGGGAACTTTCAGGGTTAACTGGTATGTCAATTATTTTGATTTTGCTGAAGGTTCTTTGTGTGTGTATGTGTATGTATAGGTCCAAATTTATTAAGTTACTTTAAGTGTATACAGTTTATCACAGGTCAATCATACCCCAATAAAGCAATTTTAAAAAAGTTTAGAAGCATACAAGATGTGCTTCATGGAGAAAAGAAACAACTAAAATATTGGTAAAAACAAAATTGGCCATTCTACAACCCAAATGACAAAAGTACCAGACTAACTTATTTGAGGGAGGTGAAAAGTACCCAGACAGGAATCTGGGTCCCTGTGGAGAATACTCAATAGATACACCAACTCTGGACCTATTAACTTCAGACGTCTTCTAGTGGAGGAAAAATACATGACTAATAACTAATTAGTTAAGAAATTTTAAATTGGGTTCTCTGTTATACGCAGCTGCATGCAATACAGACTGATAAAAATGTTATTATGGATAGAACTCAGCTGAGAAATGTCAAGACAGAATCAATTTGCTTCAGAAATACTGTCTGATAAAAACAAATTGGAAAAATTAACATAGCATAGCAGAACAAGGGAAAGACAAATGATACCAGGAACCAAAGAGGATTAATAGTTATTTTAAGATAGTTCGGTCCCCTAAAAATCCTAGATATTTGGGTTCAGTGGGTGATGAATGGATAGAATGGAGTTAAAACCAGAAAAGTTACAACCAGGCAAGATACAGAAGAAAAGGAAATGTCCATAAGCATGAGTAACGGCACTCATGTGTTATCTGATGATCATGGCAAAATGCGAGGCACTTTGGTCATCAAAGCAAATGTAGGAACCCAAATCTAGTCATCAAGACAAAGTTCTGCATAAGAGCTTACCTTAAAAGAATCACCAATTCTTAGCAAAGCTGGTTAAACAATATTAAGGAAATGAACAGAGTGCAAGAATTGGAAAAGGCCTAGTAAGAAACAAATACCAGAAGCCCAGTCCAGGTAAATGTTAGGAATTCAGAGTGACAACACCAGAGCTAACAGTATCAAGGGAAGCAACATAAGAGCTGGGCCAGGAAAGCATCATTTTCATAGCAGAATGCAGCCAAAATATTTATTAATTTTGAATAAAAGTTGAGTAAGATGATATATGCAGAAACGAAGGCAAACAAATTGCTTAACACAAAATATTGATAATGTAGAATATGATAAAAGGAAATAATTGGTTATATAATTGTTTCAGTTGCTCTTCGTATAGGAGTAGTAACTTAAAACAGTGCAGATATATAATAAGCATTTTTTAAAAGTTGCTAATACCCTCATCTTTATAGCTGGATTTAATTAATTAATATGTATTATTACTTGTATAATATTATTATTCAAATTATTATTAGCAGTATAATAGTATGGCTGTATTATTTATTCCACTTTATCTGTGAAAATTTGGCAAAAATAATTTGAGTCTTTTGTTTCACCCACTTTTAAAAATATGGTATAATTGAATCCATGGGAAATTAATTTGTACTTAAGGCCAAGTAACCTAACCCAAGTATCCAAGTTGCAACCATAACTTTAATCACATGGACACACAGAAGAAGCCATCTTATTTAGTGGGATCAAGATTAATCTGCTGGCTGTTTTAAAAAATAGTCAGTTCATGGGAGATTTCTTAAAATAAAGTTTGCAATATTGTCAAGTTTTTCTCAGTCAATAAATGATTTAAATGCTTAATGTAAAAATTTGAATTTTAAGTTGATAAATAGATATCATTCCTCTAAGGCTCAGTTTTATGATTTTTTTCTCACAAGTTTCAAACCAACTAAGAAATGCTTTACTAATAATCTTTTGACATAGGGCCAATGTCGTTTCTTTGAACATGTGTGGGCTGACTGAAGTAACCTGTTACCTTTCCTTAATTAGCCACGCCCATGACCACGCTCATGATGAGCTCTCACCAATTGATTTCAAATTTTGCTTTCTTTAAAGAAGAATAAAGACCCAACCTAAAAACCACTTGAGAAGCAATCTAACTGCAAAGTCTTTTTTTAGTTTAATGATTTTTCCACCCGCACTTAATAGCATTTTTAAAAGCAACTCACCCTCATCAAGTTATTCCAAAGTATTCAGCAAAGTTTTAAAAGAAACCATTTTCTCTTTATTTATTTACTTTGTATAGGTTTATATAAAATGCGTTTAAATTATGTAACTGAAAAATGTGTGCAACTGACCCAAACAGCTTTGGGAAAAAAAAACACAATTAACTCTTAAGTACAGAGAGTATGTCTTTGGGGCCATGCAGCAATATTCAACAATGTTCTTGGGTTTGAGGAATTTCCAACATTATGAATTTAGTCTTCCCTGAAGTAGCAGCTAGAAAATGTCTTGGTCAACCTGCCTTGCTTGTAAGATGTGAACACATTAGGAAGGAGATAAATGACCTAGATTTTCTTCCTGTTCATAAGCGGTAGCTACAGGAATTGATTTTTTTAATGGGAATGGTGGCGAAGCTTTCCAGCGTCTAAGCAGCAGAGACAGAGGTTCTGAAATTAGGTTGTCAGTTATTAACATTGACTTTCAATAGCTCCAAGATGCCTGACTGCATAAACTCCAAGTAACTGTTGCATTGTTTACACCATATCCCTTCCCATAAAACAAGGATCCCTAGGACAAAAGGGAAGTGCCAACCTGAAGCACGTGCTTCTGAATCATATGTGGCAACTCAAAACCCCAACATTTCTTGGCTAATGGATTTTTTTGTTGGGCCTATTTAAGTTTCTTGTTGGGTCATTCCTCCCAAAGGCAGACTGCATCACAGATATGTGTATCTCTAGGTCACAGAGACTTAAGGTGTAGATAATGTTTATAAGGCCCTACTTAGGTACACTGGAGTCAAATGTAGGAAGAGAGTGGAGGTCATGTTCAGAATTGTGCATTTTGCTCCAGCCCCTAACAAATGTTAGGGCAGTACTGCCTTAAAGCCGGCTATTCTAGCTTTCCTAGAGGTACTGTGAGTTCTCCCGTATTTTGGATACATATTTTTTCTGCTTAAACTGAGGCAGATAGGTAGTCAAAGAAGTGATAATGTCCTCAGGACACAGCAACCATGGTGACCATACAGTCAACACAATAAGCCTTAGCGTTTACATAGTTGGGCTCATTCAAGCAAAGCTATCTTCAGTAGGGAATTTCCCGTGTAGACAGCATGTGCACTTTGATTTTACCTGTCCTTAAAGTAACCCTTTGCTCATTATAACAGTAAAAAACACACCTTTAGGTGGAGATTTAAGATGCTAATGGGACCTGAGATGTATGAACAAGCATGTACAGCTACTGTGCAAGTGCACCCAAAGGAACACACAGAACATGCTTACTAGCAACACCTCTTTCCATCTCCTTAAGAATAATGATGTAAGACTTCTAAAAAAGGGAGTCTACCTAGTGCCAGTCTTTGCTGTCTCATCCTTATGAGCAGCCTCCCTGAATTCTCTCTCAGGGCATGCTGTCTGTTCTGCACTTGATTTTCAAAACATTCTTTTCTTTTTGCAATAGATTACTCTATGTTACATCTCCTTTGCTCTTGTTTAAATTCTTTTAAACTAAGAATAGAAGAACTGAGGTCTCACATCAGTCACCAACAAAACTAACTGCTCCAGTAAAGGAAACTAACAACCCTGACTGACTGTTGTAAGCCTATAAGCAACAAATAAAGCTGAAGGCTGCAGGTTTACTAGTGGACTAATTCTTTGTTGTGAATGTTCAGTTTCTGAAACATTGGTCCATTTGTTTTCAAGGTCAAAAGAGAGACAAACCAAACCAGTGGGTAAATTATGTGATGGTTGGTCAAGAGAGCTTCTACTCTATTTCTGATAACCAAATGTTTGGACTTTAGTTGTAATTTATGTCCAAGGGTGACCCAGAGAGATAGATGGAGATGCTGCAGTACTTTTGTAAGCAGATTTGTAGAATGAGAAGAGAAATTGTTTGACTAAAATATTAAATGATAATATTCTCTGTCATTCTGTCTACTAGGCTCCAAAATAACTGCAAATCATGTAACAAAAACTAGCATCCTGGAGTTTTCTTCTAAAAGATTGATTCATTATAAAAACCAAAGAATTTACAAAATTGGACAATAACAAGTGCAAGATAAATAGTAACCATGCCAACATAATAGCTATTGCATTTACTGTTGTCAACATATAATAAATAAATATTATTCTAGATTTTTCTAGAAGTTCAAGTCAATAGCAAGAAAAAAGAGCTTTAACACCTCATTTTAAAGCACACTAAAATTTCCTAATTAGGGCTGGTATAAGACATTTCCTCCTTTTGCTAATCAAGCAAACATATGAATTTTTTCTTATTTCTTTTTTCTTTCTTTTTTTCTGGATATAGGATAAGAATTCTCAATAATTAAATTAATATGAATGTATTTTTATTACAACTTTATTTCAGTTAAAGATTGCATGTGGCAAATAAGGAATCACTTGTATTTAATAAATTAAGTTTGTAATTTTTCTGTTGAAATTCATGAATCATGATTTTACAAAAAATTTCTCTGTCATACACATTATTACTGAATTATGTCTAAATATTGAAAAATAAGTGAATTAAAACTCTACATTAGTCAAATTTACTGTCAATCCTTTGGGCCCAAAAGTTTTTGACATACCTAAAATTGATAACAGTTTAAAATATTAGACGTTTTTAAAGGCATTAGTGTCTACAGAAAAAAAAATGCGTTGAGGTTAATTTCCACATTAATAAAGCTGGAAATAGCATGTTATAAGCAGGAAATTTACTTACTGTCCTGCATCTCCAGTAGATCTTTACTGTCTAAATTTCCACAAATGCACTTTAGTAACAGTAACAATTTAATGCATATTAAATGAAAATCTATGCAGAATAGAGATCTGTTTTAACTGGGATAGGCAAGCAAGCCTGTAAAGGAGTTTCCTATATTGGATGCTATTTTATAACTCAGGCATGTAAGCATAATTATTTTTATTTCTAAACAATTTTCAAATTGAACATAGATAAGCCTAAGATTTTCTGTACTTAGTTTTCTGGAAAGTTGTAAAGATGGCAAAATATTCAGGTATTTAACATTGTATTTATTTTCTTCAGTGGAAAACAATGACCTCCAAACAAGGCGTGGCTATTTACTTTCTTATACTGTTTAGCTAACTTTTTCTGTTCACCAGTCTTACTAATGCCATTAACTATCTATTTAACACAGATTTAATGCAAATAATAAAAATACTATCAACTGCAGGTAATATCAACTCATAGTTTATAACTTTACATAGAAAATAATGAAAACACCATACATGTGCTACCTCCCAGTGGTTATTGATAGGAACTGCTCTATTAATTGCAAAATAGAGATTGAAGCTGGTTATTTTTATTTCGTACTCTTGAAAATAGTTAATCAAAAGTAAATGTTTTAAAAAGTCCTAAGGTGGATTGCAGTTGATATAATAAACTTTTCTGGGCAGGGGAATCGAGATAATGGGACCAGAAATAATTTTTGAAGTAAACTGATATTTACATTCCAGACTGATATTTACATTCCAACTGATATTTACATTCCAATTGGAATTGCAATTCCAATTGCAATTACTCTATTAATTGCAACTCCAATTGCAATTCCAATTGCAATTACTCTATTAATTTCAAAATAGAGATTGAAGCTGGCCATTTTGATTTCGTACTCTTGAAAATAGTTATTCAAAAGTAAATGTTTTAAAAAGTCCTAAGGTGGATTGCAGTTGATATACTAAATTTTTCTGGGCAGGGGAATCGAGATAATGGGACCAGAAATAATTTTTGAAGTAAACTGATATTTACATTCCAGATAACATAGTACTTCTCTAAATGTATTATAATGAATGTTTTAACTTTTATTATAGCATTGAGGTTTTGTTAATAAATCTTTGTAATAAATCTTTGTTTCCAGTACACAAATACTTATAAAGTACTATTAAGTAGGTCATGGTAGGAAAGAGAAAATGGAAAAAAAAAAAGAAAAAGACAAAAGGAAAAAGCTGAAACATATACAAGAAATAGAAGGACTAGGCCAGGTTCAGTGGCTTGTGCCTGTAATCCCAGCACTTTGTGAGGCCGAGGTGTGAATCACCTGAGGTGTGGAGTTCAAGACCAGCCTGACCAATATGGTGAAACCCCATCTCTACTAAAAATACAAAAAATTAGCTGGGCGTGGTGGTGGACCCCTGTAATCCCAGCTACTCGAGAGGCTGAGGCAGGAGAATCACTTGGACCCAGGAGGTGGAGGTTGCAGTGAGCCAAGATCATGTCATTGCACACCAGCCTGGGTGACAAGGGCAAAACTCAGTCTCAAAAAAAGAAAAAAAAAATTCCCCTGATGCTTTATTGGGGGAAAAAATAATTCTCCCTTTTTCAAGACGTTCCTTTATCTATTTTAAAGATTATGCAATAATTTTTTGGAAAGTTGCTTTGTTTCTTATTCTTATGAAAATATCAATGGCTATGAATAACCATTAAGACATAATGTTGTGTTAGTAAAGACTTGAAACTCTGACAAGATCCATATCTATGGACAAGGAAGATGGCTAGAAATATGCATACACATATACATGTACTCACAAAGACACACAAACTTACAAATAGAATTAACCAGACAATGAAGCCAAGAACTACGTTCACAACAAAATAGCCTTGGTAATATAAGCATTCTTACTGAGTACCAAACCAGGGTACAAACATGGCCCTCCCTACAAAGAGAATGTCACAATCTCTCAGGGGAATTAGAAGGATTGTCCTGTTCCATATGGGCAACATCACAAAAGAATGAGAGTCCTTTATCAAACTGAGTTCCAACTTGAAAATATGACCAAGGTTATTAAAACAAGCCTGCATCCTAAATTCACCTATAAAGTAATGCTTCCAGAAAGCTATTCTACCTCTGCCCCCAATCCTCTCCATTACATTGAGCTGGATCTCTTCATGCCACCCTAATCCTATTTGACTTTGAATTTACTCTTCTGATTTGAGTTATATATCAGTCATCTGTTCTGATTCATAGGATAGTAACTTCTCAGTCCCTCCTAAGAGTTTAGTTTAAACTCTTTCAGGTCTCCCCTTTACTAACACTTAAACCGGTTTCTTGCTGTAACTCATTTCTATCACATTTTGACCCTGTCTAAATTGTGTTTCTCAAATTTTTTTACACAAAAGAACCACATGGACTGCTTATTTTATAATGTAATTTCCTGGTTGCTACCTCTTCCCCTCCACCCTCTGAAGATTCCCAGAGGAATTAGGTCTGAAGAGGAGCCCAAAATTCTGGATTTTAATAAAACTGTAACATGGTTCTTGAAAGTTTGATAAATATTTGCCTATCAATGACCTATCTAGATCCAACTATATTCTAGCACTCTGTGATTCAGTTACATTTTCTATAGCATGTTTATCTTTCCCCACACACAAATAAAACTACCAAAAACTGAGACTGATCTATAGAGGTAGAAAATTGGATTGAACTCATAAAATAAGAGTGTCTTTGCCCACTAGGGGTTATTTTATACATATGTCTTTATGCTCTTTTTGACCAGTTGCTTGCCAAGACTTATACTATCTCATTGTTCTCTGTCTTAATTGATCTCACTGAAGTGGTGCACTTATTCAACAATAATTGCTATTTCTCACTGTATAGATGAATTCCAAGTCCTGGTCTATGTCAGTTATCCCGATTCAGTGGTTGCCAAAGTTTTAGTTTGCCATCAAACATTTCTTCATAAATAATCACAACTTTTGCCTTCTAGTCCCTTCTGCTCCTCCCCCATATAGGGGAATAGTTCTAGAAATTCAGAAAAGAGGCTCTGATTGCCTCTGTATTCTTCAACCCCAATCATTACTCTTTTAAATGATGTATCAACAATTATTTGGTAAACCTCTTTCATGGTATCTTGTATGATTCTACTTAATCCCACACAGGGACTCAGACTATTAGAACCCCTGACTCAATATTTTCCCAACCTGAAGGGTGGAAGACAACATTCTGAACCTTCTGTAATTCAAACTAAAATATCAGGGTCTTCAACAGCATGTGTTAAATAACTCAAGGAATACTGTTTTAGTTTATGTTGCCATAAAAAACCCTGAAATGGATAATTTATAAAGAACAAACATTTATATCTCACAGTTCTAGAGGATGAGAAATCCAAGATCAAGGAAAAGGCATTATGAGAGGGCATTCTTGCTGTGCCCCTACATGGCAAAGGCAGAAAGGGGCAAACCCACTCCTGCAAGTGCTTTTTATAGCAGCATTAATCCATTCATGAAAGCAAAGCCCTCATTAACTACACACAACCCATTACGCCCCAACTCACGACAACATTGTATTGGGGATTAAGTCTCCAGCACATTAATTGAGTTGGGGGGGATGCACATTCAGACCATAGCAAATACCAACATCTTTTTTTATGAGTCAAGTGTCAGCCAATGCTAACATGAGAGTAGAATTCAATGGGAGTGACCTGTAGGCCAAGAAAAAATTTCCCTAAAATCAACAAAGAAAACAAACTTCTACACTGGTGTTAAAGTCCTTATTGATTAACTATATCAAAATAGTGAATATGATGAAATTTCAATCACTTAAAAAATACTATCTGTTATAATAAGAATCGGAAGTTACAGATGGAATAATTAGCACTGTAAAAATCGTGAAGTAACTCACATGCCAGATATAAAACTTCAGTTTTATACAGGGAGTCTGTAAAAGGTTTTCAGGCAATTGAAGATGTGATGAAAATTGTGTTTTTTACAGATTACTTTGTGAAAATTGGTCAAAATGGATGATAGTGATAAAATAGAGTCATAAAGACCAGTTTGGGGGCTACTTTATTAGTCCTAATTAAATATTATCTGAGCTTGAATTTAGGAAGCGGAAGTACGTTTGAAAAGGGTATATTGATGAAATATTTAGAAAACAAAATCAATAGTGTTTGACTAAACAATTCCACTTCTAGGTGTACATTTTTGTTTTTACATACAATCTTCAAAGTCATGTATAAAATGAATATAGTAACGTTATCAAAAAACTAAAAAACTGGAAACAATCCAAGCCAATAAAGAAGATAAATTATAGTACTTTTACATAATGGATTACTATGTAAAGAATAAAATTTAGAATACATTGCTAAAATGCAACAATGTGAGAAAAATCTCAAAAACACAATATTCAAGAAAAGAAACTGAATATAAATTGTACATTCTGTATGATTTCATTTATGTCAGGTTTACCAACAGGCAATGTAATCTATGCCATTAGAAGTCAGGTTAATGGTTACCTTTGATGAGAAATATGAATGGGAAGGGGCCATGAGGCTGCCTCTGGGCTGCTGGTCATGTGCTGTTTCTAGTTATATCAATGTGTTCACTATGAAAATTCATCTAAATGCATATTTATGTTTAGCATACTTTTCCCTGTATAGTTTTACTTCATTAAATATTACATTTAAAAATCAAAATGGCTGAATTATCAATTGGATATGAGGAGAAAATGAGTCATAGAAATTGGAGTTAATTTTGTAACCATTTTTCACTTATTAAGTGTTTTGAGCATCTATTATGTACAGCATGCATCATAGACATGTACATAAATGCTATGGAAGTTTTCAACTTTAGAACATTAGAAATTACCACACTGGAGTAGATAGTATTTGAATTAAAGATTAGAGGATGGAGTAAGATTGTATCACATAGAGATTGCAAAGGATGGCATGGCATTGCAAGCAAAAGGATGATTATAACATAACAGTGAATATTCAGGACAAGTTTGAATCATAAAGGGGCTTGAATAAAAGGTTTGAACTTTACTTAATAGAAATTATAGGGACTTAAAATGTTTTTGAATGGGCCAGTGTCATGAAACAAGGAGGTATGTCATACATGAAACGTTTTAGGAGGGAAATCATTCGTTAAATGTTTTGGAAGGACGAGACTAGAGTCAAGAGGATTGGGGATGCTGCTACAATGGTCAAGTTGAATAACTTTGAATGGGCATGCTGTCATTACATCATCAGAAATCAAAAGAGCATTGGGAATGAGCATCATTGAAAAGTCAGTGTCCATGGAACTTCACTGGTGATTGGATGTGGAGGTCAAAGGAGACGTGACACAAAAACCCATGTTAATACTAGTAATCTTGTTAAATGAATGTGCTGAGATGTAGATCCTGAAGTTTTATCAAACAACTATTGATATGAATGTCAGCCATGTGCCTACTGAAAAATAACTCTCAGATCCTACCTCAGAAATCAGGCTCTCTGAGGGTAAGTTTCAAATATAATACTTATTTAAATAAGTCCTTCCTGTGATTTTAATGAAAACTTAATTTAAAGATTCATGCTCTTGTAAGATATACTAAAAGGGAGAGAGTTGGTAAACCTCTTGTGGAAGTTACTAACCTACAAATGAAGTTTAAAATAAGATATTCCCATACTAGTTTTTAGCATAGCACAGGAAATGTTGAAAATGTGTTCAATGGAATTGGAATGACTAAATGCTTTGAATGAGAATATAATAGGACTTCAGTAAATGCATTTCCACTAGCAAAGAACTTTGAGAGTAAAACTCTCTTCATTCTTCAGAGCAAGCAACTGACTTTAATTTCAGCTGCAAACATGCTTTGAGTTCCTTTACATCCTGTGCCAATATGAAGTATTTGCCAACTGTAAACCCTTATGAAGAGCTTCATTTTATACAAGAAAAAGAAAGATGGGCAATTCACTGGACTTGTATCCCTACTACATCTGAGAGAAGAGTTCAGCTTCCCTGGTGAGAAAGTGAACAAACTGTATCCAGGCATGGGGCCAAACTTTGCAATTACAATAATGAAAGAAAAGTATCAGCACAACTGCTGGTAAAAGTCTGAGGAATTATCAGAAACTGCCTTAGCTCCTGATTATTTATGGCTTTTAATTTTATGGTGTCCAAGGTAACCTGAAATATTTATTTAAAGCAATTACCTAAATCTCCCAATTAACCCACTAAACTCTATCAGGTGTTAGTAGTTTGCTATGTTTGAAGTAAATATTACAGGATATTTAGGCAATTACTCTTGAATAAAGGAAGTTTGCATAGGTGGTTCTTAAAGCTTTAAAAGGAACATGTAAACATTGAAAGTCACCATCCCTGGTGACAGAGCAAGACCCTGACTCTATCAAAAAAATTTTAAAATATTAGCCCAGTATGGTGGCACCTGTCTATAGTCATAGCGACTCAGGGGGCTAAAGTGGAAGGAGAACTTGAGCCCAGGAATTCAAGGTTACAGTGAACTATGATCAGGCCACTGCACTCCAGCCTGGATGACAAAGCGAGACTGTCTCAGAAAAAATACATACATACATACATACATACATACATACATACATACTACATAGATAATACAGACATAAATAAAAATATTGAAACTTACCTCAGAAATTATCCATAGTTATCCATTTGTTGTGGTTCTAAAGTAATTCAGATTCTAGAAGTCTCAGATATGGTCTATTGTTTAAAAAAAATCCAGGACTCGATCCCAGGCATCCTTGTTTCTGGAAATATGTGCGTTTCTCTATAGCCAATTGACTTTCTAATGGCAGGAAACTACTTATCTCCTTTCATGCCAAGCATTGAAGTTTCTAATAAATATGTCAAGTCATAGAAAGACTAAAATATTTAACTGAACTTTTAGGTAACATTTTTTATAAAAGGATAATCAAAATGCAGCAAAATTTACCTTTCTAAAGTGTAAAATTCAATGAGTTTGACAAATGTATATGGTTGAATAATCACCATCACAGTCATATTATATGACATTTCATCACCAAAAAATGTTCCCTTGTACCTCTTTGCAGTCATTTCTCATACACCATCCCTCAATCCCTTGCCATCACTGAGATGATTTTTGTCTCTGATGTTTTGCCTTTCCCAGAATGAAATATAAATGGAATTATCTATGATGTGTGTGGACTTCGTATATGACTTCTTTAACTTAGCATAACACTTTTGAGATTCATCTTGTTGCATGGATCATTAGTTGGTTCCTTTTCATTGCTGAATAGTATTCTTTGGATGCACCACAGTATTTGTATTCATTCGAAGCTAATGGGCATTTAGATTGTTTTCGGTTTGGAGTGCTTTTGAATGAATGTGCTACACAGGTTTCTGTAAGGTCTTGTCTGGACCTTAGTTTTCAGTTCCCTTCAATAAATGTGTAAAAGTGGAATTGCTGTGTAATACAATAAGAGTATGTTTAATGTTTTTTAAAAACTGCTATCAGATCTAAAAGTAATGTTACCCAACTTATAATATAATAAATCGGCACATTACTGTTTCATAGACATTGATAGAGGACTGAGGTCTCTGGGTCAGACAAAGAACTTTATTACACAGCAAGTAGCATGAGCATCTGCATGTTCATACTGCTTCTCCCTGCACCTCAAGTCCCATAGTAGAGTTATGAAGAACTTAGAAGGATTCCTACATAGGTGGTGGGTTAAATTACAGAAGAACATTGCAGTTGAGGAATCCTCCTCCATTATAGCAAGCAATAAGTAAGTCTGTTCTTTATCACGCAGTATACATTACCACATCTCTCAGGGTTGCTCATTGTACACACTAATCCATGAACAGTGAACTAGTAAAAAAAAGTAAAGAGTGGACAGGACTTTGCATATTTAGCATACTCAGTAAGAATGTGCAGAGAGCCCATGGTAGGTTTCATCATCCAACAATGGCCAAACTAGTCTCAAAAGTTACTTTAACTTCTTACATCCTACCATTGGTATATGAGACTTCAATTGCTCTGTATCCATGTTGAGACTTATTTTTATTGTGCTTTTCCATTTTACCAATCTAGTGGGATTCTAGTGGTATCTCATTGTGGTTTTACTTAATGACCAAAGATGGTGCGCTTGTTATTATGTACTTATTTGACATCCATATGTCTTATTTGCTGAAGTGTCTGTTTATTTACTTAGCACATTTTTATTGGGTTGTTTTCCTTATATTCAGTTGCAAAAGTTCTTCAGGTAATCTGGATACAAGTCCTTTGTAACATATGTGTTTTAAAATATCTTATCACTATTTGTGACTTTTTTCTTAATCCGTTTGAAAGAGTTTATGATTTTAATTCGAGGAAATTCAATTCAGCAATTTTCTTTTATTGTTTGGGATTTTTCTGTCTTATGAAAAAAAGCTTTTCATTTGCTTCTGTACGGTTTTACAATTTGAGCTCTTATACATATGACCTTTTTTGAGTTAATTTTTACATACTCTTATAAAGTAAGGGTTAATATTAACTTTTGTATATATGAATATCTAATGGTTCCACTGCAATTTGTTAGAAAGACTATCCTTTTCACCACAGTAAGGAAAAATACAAGTAAGTCTCAAGATGAGTAGGAATAGAGAATTTGTGCTAAAGTTGTGGGGGAAAATTGTACTATTTCATCTCACGTCCCTTTCTCAGACCAGATTTATGATTTCCCATCAAATTGTCTTGGCAGCCTTGTTTTCCATGCATGCATAATTCTATTTCTGGACAGTCTATTCTGTTCCATTCACACACACACACGCGCACACGTGTGCCAATAATACATAGTCTTGACTGTGTATGTCAACAATACATAGTGTTGACTATAGGTTGACTAATTCCTTCACATTTATTTCTCTCTTTTTACTTGCATTTAAGTTTATAATTAGCTTGTCAATTTCTGATACACAAAAAAAGAAAAAACTGGGTTTTTTGACTGGGTTTGCATTAAATCTGCAGGTAAGTTTGGGGAAACTGACATCTTAACAATATTGAGCTCATCATGATCTCCCTACTTACTTAGGATTCTGTTAATTTTCTCAGAAATCTTTTGGTTTATTAAAGTCCAAATTTTATATATCTCTTGTTAGATTTATTCCTAAGTATTTTGTATATATTAATCATATTTTAAATGGTATGGTTTTAATTCAGTTTCCAATTGATTGTGGGTTATGTGTGTGTGTGTGTGTATATATATATATATACACATACATATACATATATATTTATTCTCCCTGGCATCTGCATTCAATTAACACTTTAGTGCAATAGGTGTGTACCATCACGAAATAGCCTCTCCCTGGTGCTGCCTACCAACTTATCACTTCTAGAGAGGCAATGTGGTAATTACCAAGCCATCACCCAACATTCCTAGTTGGTGGGGGAGAGCCTTCTTCTGTTCTACTCATACATGTCTAACTACCTGTAACATATCTAGAGGTATTTCATTTTGAGCAAGCAAATATATTTTCTTTGTCTTGCTTCTGTGAACATGTTATAAAAGTTTCCCCTCGTACCCCCTCAGTGGAGTGCTAAGTTGCTTGAGGTCTGGTGCTGCCCGATTCATGAATCTCTGCCTGCTCCAATAAACTCCTTAAAATGTTAATGTGTCTAAGTTTCTATTCACAATACATATAGGGATATTCAGGAAATTTATTTCTTTTTAAGTGAACTTTTTCAGCTTGTGTATTTTGAGGAGTTTGTGCATTTCATCTAATTGATTGAATGTATTGTCACAAGGTTTTTCATAATATTCTTTTTTTAAATATATTTCTGATATTGATAAATTGTTTCTTAATCAACATTGCTGGAGTTTTGTCAAACAGCACTTATATTATTTGAGGTCTTTGACAATAGAGAATTGCCTGCTCCTCTTCTAGTGATAGCAGATCTCTGCTTTTTGTCAGTGCAAGATCCTGGACACATTTCTCATTTTCTGTACTCTCTCAAGTGCAGGTGGCTTTGCTTCTATTCCTCCTTCAATGGCAGTGTACTTCTATTTGGAGCTTTGGCAGGAGGATTTCTTGTCCCTTAACCAGCATCAAAATTCTGTTATATAGTACAAGGTTCATGGTGTGTCCCAGGGTTTTCCTGCTCCTTCCTCAGAGGCATACAACATTTGTTTTATCCTCCATCAACGTGTTTGCAGTTGCTTAAACCTGGCCGCCGGAGGGTTCTCCCCCTGCCCTCAATGGTGAATGACTTGCTAATTCTATTCTACCCCAGAGAGAAGATTGCATATTTGAAGAACTAGTAAGTGTGGGAGAGTTTTCTGCCCCTCCTCCAGTTTCTTAATGCTTTTGGTTTGTATGAGACAAAAGTCCAAAAAGTGGAAAGAGATTTTTATCTCTTTATAGCCAGTGTACTGCTGGCTGTGGGCGCTGGGGAAAAGGGTGGGTTCTTTCAGGTGACCTGATCTGCCTCCCTGTTTCTTGTGAGTACACATACTAGAAGCCTGTGAAAAAATGTTTGTTAGTATGCCCAAGATTCTAAGCTGACCACTACAAACTGGTGTTTTAAGAAAATGTTGAAAGTTCGGTTGTTTTGTCTTACCAACTAGTAGGGCAGCTTTTTTGTCTCTTGTGTTCTGTCCAGGATGAAACGGTTCATAGGCCCTTTTAAGGGATGTGTCTTCCTTTGGCCTTTAGTTCAACACATTGCCTTGAATATCCAGTTCTCTCATGAGCTTGAGAAAAGTTCGGGTTTTGTAGATATTTGTATTTTTTTTCTTTGTGGTCAGGATAAGAACAATGTACCACTGCAGTTTTCTGCAACCTAGGAAGCTCCATAAACATTTTGTAAAGTATCTATTACTAAACTATATTATGTCGTCACTGGAAGACTGGTCAACAATTTGTCAATAAGCCATTTAATTACATTTGTATACTATCAAATCAATCATTTAAAAGTACCTTGATCTGTAATATTGATTTTTTAGAAGAAGAAAGACTTCTTACCTACTCAAAGAAGACAATAAGAATATGTCTATATCTATATCTAGATGGATGGATAGATAGATAGATAGATAGATAGATAGATAGATAGATAGATAGATTGATAGTTGTGAAATGTTTGTAGTGAGACACTGTATTTCGGGGAGTGAGAATAAAATAGTAAATATCCACAAATTCTACGATATTGGAACTAGAAAAAAGTATTAATGTTAAGGAGCAGAAAGTTAGAGTTAAACAAGATAGTAAAGATTCAACCATTCACAAAAGAAAAGGTATCAAAAGTATGTAAAGCAATTCTGGTGGGAAGGGAGAATATGAGTGATTGGGCTATTTATATAATTAATTCAAAGATTTATACCACTGTGCTCAGTATTGGGTTTCAAATTTAAGTACATATTGGCATAAACAGGCAAGTGAAATAACTAAACAGTTTCAAATATCTCAAGCAAAATATATATGCTATCATATGAACACAAACAAATGTAAATAAATTTTTTTTTTGTTAATAAAATACCTGTTGTATTTGATTTCTTATCATTTTCAGTCTCTATTTCTGATATGTCCTATGACAGCAGAAATGGGGTTAGAGGTGGGGATTGATATCAAAAATCTAAAGAGGCTCATTTGATAAGAGGTAAAGCACACAGAAATTGCAAATAACTTTTAGATTTCTGGTTCAAGTGATTTGCCTAAAAACTGGTGTAACTCATAGATGGGAAATATAGATTCAATGACACTTTCAAGGATTGTATTAGGCATGATCATTTCCTGTAGTCTAGTTAGGGTCATGTCAAGTTTGAGTAATCTGCGTATGGTCATTCCATTAAAAATCTATTGAATATTAGTGTTCTTTTGAATTTCTTGCATTGTGATTGACCAACAACTGCAAAATAAAATGAGGGAAGGGGATCCTGAAAATAATATGTGAAGAAAATGAAGTTCCATTAAGTGTTATATACTGTTTTTTAAAAAAAATAATTGGGAGACTGTTGAGCTGAGATGACTTCAGCGCCTTGGGTTCCTCCATAAACAAACCAAGACACAACCCCAAAACAATAAAATGAAACTTAAGTTTAACCAATAAAAAACTGCCAACTAACCTCTAACTAGGGACTTTCCACTTTAACCAATCAAATTTTTTGTCTTGTTTCCACCAACACCTTATAAAAGTTTGCCCCTTGAGACCTCTCAATGAAGCCCTGAACCCTTGGGGTCTAGCACTGCTTGATTCCTGAGTCATTGTCTGCTCTAACATACTCTTAACATTTTAATATGCCCAAGGTTTTATTTTAAATACCTAGTACCTTAAATCAGCACAATGCAGTAGAACACATTAATTAAACAGACAAATTCTTCTCTGGGATTTTTCTGAGGCTCAGAAGAAGAAAGGAGGACAACCATTGCCATTGGTTCCTTCTTTTATGGACAAAGCACTTCTGCTGGCAGTAGAACAATGTCTCAGTCACTCAGCACCAAAGTATGTTACTAGCAGCAAATCTGTATGAGTCTGCAGCAACCTCAATTCTTGCTTCCTCAGAAGAAAAAATTCAACTGAAGGGCATAAGGCAGAAGGAGAGACCAAGGCAAGTTTTAGAGTAGGCGTGAATGTTTACTGAAAAGCTTCAGAGCAGGAATGAAAAGGAGGAAAGTACACTTGAAAGCAGACTGAGCAGGCAACTTGAGAGATGAAGTGCAGGTATGACCTTTTGACTTGAAGTTTTATATGTTGGCATGCTTCTGGGTTCTTGACTTAATTCTTCCCTGATTGTTCCCACGGAGAAGGCTGTCCATATGCAGTGGCCTGCCAGCATGTTGAAAGGGCTGCATGTGCAGTGTATTTACTAGAGTTGTATGCAGGCTCACTTGAGGCTTTCTTCCCTTACCAGTGGAATGTCCCCAGAAGGTCATATTCCAATTAAGCTCTGCCATTTCACCTCTTAATAAACATGCTTGAACCCACTCACCTAGCTGCTGCAATCTTATTGGATTAATTAGTAACTCTATTCTTAATTGCTGAAAAAAACCTGATCCCTAGTTTCAGGTTTTTTTCTGTCTATTGGGAGACTGCCTTTCCCTGGTGCTTGCTGTGATCAATTATTATTTTAGAGAAACAGTTTAATAACTGCCTACCCATCACCTGATGGTTGCCTGACATTCCTGGTGGTGGGTTGCAGGAAGAACCCTCTCCTACCGTGCTCATTTCTGACTAGCTACCTACTGTAACACTTTAAGTGAAAGAAAAAAAAAAAAAGTACAAATTTCTGTGGTTGGAATTTTCTGTTATTTGAATTAAAAAAAAAACCCAGAGATGTTTTCCAATATTCATGTGAGTCAAATATTTCACTGAGTGTGATGAAAACAGGCTTTATTTCCTCTGGTAACTGGTAAAAATAATAAAACAAAATTAGATAGAACAAAATCTATAAACAAACAATAAAAACAAAATTTGATAGAATAAAAGCTCTTTCTCTTTCTTGTGTGTTAGATGAAGAAACCAAAAATATGTGCTTTAGTTGCCGATATATACCCTCTTTTCAGATGGGTAACCAATCATCTTCAGCCTGCACTCTTCTTGAGTGCATCCTGAATTACCAAGACCCCCTTGATCCTCAGATTCTGGAGAGAGGGAAAAATGCCTTTTCCTCCTCTGTCCTCTGTTCCAGATGGGTAAGCAATCATCTTCAGCCTACACTCCTCTAGAGTGTATCCTGAATCACTGGGACTCCTTTGACCATCAGACTCTTGAGAAAAAGTGCATCATATTTCTTTACACATAGCCGTGGCCAAATTATGTTCTGCAGAAAGGAGAAACATGGTCTCAAGAAGGAAGCATTAATTTCAATACCATCCTGAAGCTGGACCCTATCTGTAAACGTGAAGGCCAATGATCCGAGGTTCAATATGTGCAGGCTTTCATTGTCTTGCAGGGTAATCCAGACCTTTGCCAACACTGTAGGATTGATTCAGTCCTCCTAGTGGCCATCTCAGGAGAGGCTTCAGGGAACTAGGGAAGCAAACCCCGGAGGTATTTCCAGCAGGAGATTCAACTCCCTTCACTCCTCCCTATCCAGGTCCTCTCTCAAGCTTGTCCCAGCCTAGAAATCTTTGTTTTAGGCAGGTCCCAGTCTTACTCCTGCCCCTACAACAGATGCCTGGTGAATGTGGCCCCATTAAGATTCAGGTCCCCTTTTCTCTACAGAATTTAAGGCAAATTAAGGGAGATCCTGGCAAGTTTTTAGACCATTCTGACAGGTACATAGAGGCTTTCCAGAATTTAACCAAAGTATTTGAACTCTCTTGGAAGGATGTTGTGTTACTTTTGAATCAGACCATGATTACCACAGAAAGGCAGGCTATGCAGAGACTTTCAGGAATGAGCTTTGTATCTCATATAGTGCCAGGGAAAGGGATGAGCCTCATCCAATTGGAACACTAGAGGTACCACTGGAGGACCTTAAATGGGACCCCAATGATGAAGTGACAGAACGGAAGAGGAAACACTTTTAGGTGTGCATACTGGAGGGCTAATAAAGAACTAGAATTAAGTCTCCATGTTACCCCAAATTATCCATGATACACCAGGGATTGGGTGAGAATCCTACTGTCCTCCTGGAAAGGCAAACAGGGTCCTTGGTAAAGCACACCTCTCTATCTCCTGATTCAGTCAAGGGACAACTGATCTTAAAGGATAAGTTTATAACTCAGGCAGACCCTGATATCAGGAGAACACTTCCAAAACAGTCTATAGGACCCAATAGTACTTTAGAGAACCTCCTGAAAGTGGCCACCTCTGTTTTTACGATAGGGATTAGGAGGAAGTCCATAAAAGAAAGGAAATGCAAGAATAAGGCAGAGGCTCTAATAGCTGCCTTGCAGGCTCACAAACCCCAGAGTCTCCAACATGTGCCTATTATTGACTACAAATGTGGTAGACCAGGGTACTTTAGGAAGGACTATCCAGGCAACATGAGAAAGCCACCTTGACCCTGTCCAATTTGTAATGGGAACCACTGGAGTGTGGACTGCCCCCAGAGACACAGGTCACTGGGTCCAGAGGCAGTCTCCCAAATGGTCCAGCAGGACTGACTGGTCTTGAGGCTTTTCTCCCTGGCTTTAGTGGTTCAGACCACCATTACCATCCAGATGTCCCAGATAATTCTGGGAGTTGAAGGCAGGAAGGTTGACTTCCTCCTGGACACCAGAGTGGGCCTTTCAGTTCTCCTCTCCAATCCAGGCTCCCCTTCCTCTCTTAGCATGACTGTGAGGGGTGTTTCAGGAAATCCTTTACCCTGATATTTTTCCCAACTCCTTAGTTGAAGTTGGAGAGACCATTTGTTTACTCATGTCTTTTAAATCATGCCTTAAATCCCAACTCTTTTCTTGGGCAGGGATATTTTGGCTTGTATAAGAACCACCATCCTTATGACTCCAGGACAAATTCTTTGTCTCCCCCTCGTGGAGACCGATATTAGCCCAGAAGTTTGGGCAACTCAAGGGAAAATTGACTTAGCCACAACAGCCACACTGGTGCAGATCCATCTTAAGGATTCTATCTCCTTCCTTAAGCAGAGACAATATCTCCTAACACCAGAAGTTACAAAAGGACTAGAAGCCATCATTGATAACTTGAGAATGCAAGATCTTCTCAAACCCTTCAAGAGTCCTTGTAATACCCTGATATTCAGGTCCCAAAAACCCAATGGGAATGGAGACTGATCCAGGACTTCTGCCTCATTAATGAAGCTGTGGTTTCATTTCACCCAGTGATTCTAAATTCCTATACCCTGCTAACTCAAGTACTTGAGGGAACTAAATGGTTCACAGTCCTGGACCTAAAGGATGCCTTTTTCTGCATTCTGCTACAATCCAACTCCCAGTATTTGTCTGTGTTCGAGAATCTGTCCAACCATGCCACCCAGCTAATCTAGACAGTATTACCTCAGGGATTCCAAGGCAGCCCCCATCTGTTTGGGCTTGCATTGTTAAGACATCTCTCTGAGTTCCTTTATCCTCAGGTTAATGTTTTACAATACGTAGATGACATTCTCCTTCATGCCCCAAGGACCCAGGTATATTCTTGTCAGAGGGTACCAGGGCACTAGGTGAAGAAAGAATCAGGCCCATCTCCTCCTTTACCCTCCCCCAACCTTCGAGCATCTGAGGGGATTCCTGGACATTACAGGATTCTGCAAGCTAAGAATACCTGGGTACAGTAAAAGAGCTCATCCCTTATGTCACCTAATAGAGGAAACTCAGGCAGCTAAGAACCACTCCCCAACTTGGGAACAAGAGACTTAAAGGGCCTTTGACTAATTAAAACAAGCCTTGCTTGAAGCACCAGCCCTCCGTCTTCTCATTGGGTAGATGTTCAATCTTTATGTCTCAGAAGGGAAGGGAATGGCCCTGGGAGTTCTAAGCCAGGCCTGAGGTCCAGCCCAGCAGCCTGTAGGCTAACTAAGTAAGGAACTTGATTTGGTAGCTAAAGGATTATCAGCCTGCTTCCAAGCAGTTGCAGTGGTACCAGAGGCTACTAAGTTAACCATGGGGAATAACTTAACCATTTATACCCCACATAATTTGGCAGGACTGCTGTCTTCTAAGGAGAGTCTCTGGCTAATGGACAACTGCCTCCTCAAATATCAGAAAGATCCACAATCCATTTAAGAACCTTTCCCTTTCTAAATCCAGCCACCTTCCTCCAAGAGGAAGCTGGAGATCTTAAATGTGACTATGAAAAGATAGTAGTACAAGCTTATGCTGTCATAGAGGACCTAAAAAACACCTTAGAGAACCCAGATTGAACTCTCTTTATGGACAGAAATTCCTTCATAGAGCAAGGGATCCCTAAAGCATGGTATGCAATAGTCACCCTGAATGACATTATTGAGAGTGCGCCTCTCTCCTTGGCACAAATGTTCAACTAGTTGAGCTAATCACCCTCATGAGAGTGCTTGAATTAAGCAAGGGGAAAGCAGTTAACATTTATCCTGATTCTTAGTATGCTTTCTAATCCTCCATGCCCATGCCACTATTTGGAAAGAGAGGGACTTCCTCACAGCTAATGGGTCTCCCGTTAAATACCATGAGAAAATTAACACACTATTATTCTCAGTCTTCCTGCCACCAGAAGTGGCAGTAATACATTGTAAAGGCCATCAAAAGAGGGTGAATGAAGTAGCTGAGGGAAATATGTTGGCAGACCAAGCATACAAGTCAGCAGTGAAAGGGCCTCAGATTTCTGATGCACTTGAGACCCTTCTGATCTGAGAGGTCTCCTTAAAAGAAAAAACCTCAGCATTATTCTGTGGAGATAGAATGGCCTGCCTCTTGGGGATACACACTTCAGTTTTCAGGATAGCTGCAATCAGAGGATGGTAAGCTTTATCTACCAGCTTCCAGACAATGGAAAGTTCTTAAAATCTTCCACTAAGACTTCCACGTAGGAACAGAATGGGAGGGACCTTATATTGCACTTCTTTCTACTCCTATGGCAGTAAAGGTCACTGGAATAGATTATTGGATTCCTTGTGCTTGAGAAAAGGGCATAGGAAACTTACAAAACTACCTCTGTTGATTCAGGAGTGCACCTGAAGTACCAGAGTAAAACAATCATGGACCTCAAGTTAAAAATTATGAAAGATAAGTGCTAACAATTAACCCTCCATGGATATCCTATACTTGCTGATTTCACTTTTGTTCTGTTCCTCACCATAAGACATCTTTGTCGAGGACCCCTTAATCCTGAACTCCCAAGGGATTATCTACTCTCCTAAACAGTTATTTCTCTTTTAAAGTTTAACTGCCCCCATACAAGATTGAACTTCTTTCACCAGGTGAAACAGCTCCAACTGCAACATTGTTTTCAGAATCATTAGTTTATTATAATTCTTATTTCTGTTGTTGGATTGCCACTAGATTTTTTTCTTTCACATACTTAACCTCCTGTAAATTATTTTTATCTTCTTGCCTAGAAGCCATTAAAGTACAAGTGGTCATGAGACTAGAGCCTCAGACAATGGCTCCCTTCTTACCAAGGGCTCTTAGATAGGCCTCTGAGAAAGATCTGACTGCCCTCTTCTCCAAAACAATGTGCTCTATCAGCAGGAGGCAGTTAAGAACAGTCTTCATCACTATCCTAATGGCAGTTAGGTGTTCATCTTCAGTTGGGGGGGGGGGGGTTGATGGCAGTGGCTGGAGTGGCTGCTGTGAAGACATCAGTTGCAGAAGGGGAGGTGTGGCTGGCATTGCATGCTCTGTAGAGCCAGTAGGGGCCAAGAAAATGTGAAGCCCTGCCCCCTACCAACTAGGGCACAACTGCAGTCACCCAGCACAACTTTGGACCTGGGCATCCCTGTGCTCTCAGGGACCCAGGAAGACCCTGTTACTCCCACAGGTTCCGAAGTGCCTGTTCCCACTCCCTGGCCTTCCCCTGCTCCTGATGCCTGCTCCAATCAGAGCAAACTTGTAGCTGAGCCCAACCTGGCAAGGTATGCACACACCCTGGGTGGTGCTGACACATCAGACGCCTGCTGCCTCGGACTCCTCCAGACTTCAGGCACTGACAAGCATGGAAGGGAGACCAGGGGTGCTAGGGTAGCCCAGTGTGTGCCTGCAGGCATTCCTTGGCCGAGACATCCAGGGCACTGCAGGCAACATGTTGATGATGACAGGAGGCAGTCACATTCCTGGACAGAAAGGGGCAGCTCTGCAGTGAAACCCCTCCTTCAAGCTAGGAACAGCCTGAAGGCTGGGGGTCAGGCTTCCACTTCCAGGTGGAGTCTGAGGCCCAGAGTGAGAACTTATTGTCCTTTTTCCAGGCCCACCCTTGGCTACTCATGGACCAGTCAGCATGCACTTTCTCTTTTCTGAGCCCATAAAAACTCCAGACTCAGCCAAACTGACACAGATGTCAAAAGTACCAGCTGCAGAAAGGAGCTAGCCAATTTGGGTCTCCTTGACTCATTGGGACAATCTGCCTGGGGAAAGGAGCTACTCACAACAGGTCTCCTCTCTGCTGAGAGCTGGACACTTGTTGGGAGAACCTACCTGCAAAAAGGAGCTACCCACTCCAGGCCTCATCTCCACTGAGGGCTGCATTTGTCAGGACCACCTATCTGCAGAAAGGAGTTACCCAGTTTGGAACTCGTGAGACCTGTTCTGTTGTTCAATAAAGCTCCTTTCCATCTTGCTCACCCTCCATTTGTGCACATACTTCATTCTTCCTGGACACAGAACAAGAACTCAGGACCTGCTGAATGGCAGGACTGAGAAAGAGCTATAACACAAATAGGGCTGAAACAGGCATGCTGACCCCCCACTCACCAAATTCTGGGTGACAAGAAGGGGAGAAGAGCTGTGGCCCTTCAGGAAGCCCAGACCTAGGGGTTCCCCAAGCCAGGGCTTTGACACCCTCTTTGGGTCTCTGTGGTTTCTGGCATCTCCAGTCTCTGGGTTCCATTGCATTCCCCTTGTCCACATGTGGACAAAAGCTGCTTGTGGGCCATCTGATCTAGCTGCAGGTTTTCATGGAGCCAGTGCCTCTGCCAGCACCTGGAGCTGCCTGCCCCACCACAGCAGCCAGCATGCCTGGCTCTGTGCAGTGGGTGGACTCTGCACTTCTTCGCTCATGCACCCCTCACTGTTCCATGTCTTGCTTGACCTTGGCAGGTGTGGAATCCAGGCCAGTAGTGTAAGCTAAACACAGCCTGCCAGGTCGAGTGGGTGAAACATGCACAGTGACCCCCTAGCAAAACTAGGGCAAAGTTGCCACTGGCCACAGAGGTTTCCAGCTGGAAAATGACACCCAAAGGATCTGGTGATACTATCTCCTATCATTCCTAATGTATCTAGAATCTATTCTATCATTCCAAATTTATGATTTTAGTCCAAATCTCATCATTTTTTTTTTGCTATGACTATGACAACAGCTTTCTAAAGAGCCTATCTCTGTTTTTTTTTTCAATTTTATGTATTCTAATCATTGTCTTCAGATTTATCTCCCTTAAGTAATATGATAGTATCACTTCTCTGCTAAGAACATCAATGGTTACACACTTCCTGAGGATACAATTTTAAGTTATTTAGACTGTCAAAATGCTCCACAATCTATTGTTAATCTACTTTTCTTAGCCATTACTTTTTTTTTCTTCAAATATCTTATTCCTTGTCCACACTACAATATTTCCCATGTATACCTCATCTTGTTTTCTGTGTATCTTTGCCCACTCACTATCCTTTTCTTTGAAAGGAATTTGCCCAGTCACTCTATTTAAAAATTCCTCTATATTTTATGAGTAGCGTAGGTACTCTGTTGATATGGTTTGGCTGTGCCCCCACCCAAATCTCATCTGGAATTCCCATGTGTTGTGGGAGATACCCAGTGGGAGGTAATTGAATCATGGGGGCAGGTCTTTCCTTTGCTGTTCTCATGATAGTGAATAAGTCTCATGAGATCTGATGGTTTTACAAGGGAGAGTTTCCCTGCATAAGTTCTCTCTTCTCTTTGCTGCCATGTGAGACATGCCTTTCACCTTCCACCATAATTGTGAGGCCTCCCCAGCCACATGGAACTGTAACTCCAATAAACCTCTTTCTTTTGTAAATTGCTCCATCTCGGGTATGCTTAATCAGTAGCATGAAAACAGACTAATACATCTGTAATTTATTTTATATCATTCCCTGAGTATTCCAAATCATTTCATGATTCCATATATTTATAATACTCATCATGATTGAATGTTGTTTCTACAATTTTCTGGCCCTATGTATCCCCCTTATCTTATAAGGTCAACTGTTTCTTCTGCAAGGGATTGTGATTTACCCAGGTGAAACTAGTAGCATTCCTTTCTGTATTCCTAATGAAAGATTGTTTTGTTTTTTGTTTTGTCTATTTTTCCTGATTATTAGTTTTATTTATTTTTCTTGGCCTCATGCATTGTCCCAGATCTCCATGACAATATTGACAGAAATAATAACAACAGAAAATTATGTCTCATTTGCTACTGTCAGGAAAACTATTTCAATATTTTATTACTTGATATCATATTGGATGTAGACTTTCTAAAGATATCCTTTTATCAGATTAAGCAGTTTTCCACTTATTTATAGATTGCTAAGTGTTTAAAGTATGTTCACATTTATCAGATACTTTTTCCATCTCTATTGAGATGATTAATTAATATGATTTTCTTTTTTATTCTCTTCAGGTAGAGGATTATATTGATTTATTTTCACATGTTAAAAAATTAGATATTTCTAGAGTAAGACTTTCCACTAGGTTCACTTAGTTAATCTTTTGGTAAGATTTTTTGCATCTTTGTTTGTGAGAGAAACTAACATATAATTTTCATTTTTGTAATGTCCTGTTCAGATTTTAAATTTTAAGTTATACTGTTTATATATATAAAAAAATGTGAATTAGTTTCAATCTGTTATGCTCGTAAGAGTTTATTAAAGTTGAATGTTTTCCTTCCTTAATAGTTTGGAAGATTCAACAATGACACTCTCTGAGTTTAAACTTTTCTGGTAAATAAATGAGTTTAGACATTTAGTTTGTCTTTGATGTAATACTATTTATATCTTCTTTTGTTTTTGATTGTTTTGGTAAGATGCATTTTTGCAGGAATTCTCCATTTTCTTTATATTTTTAACTTTAAGAGAATAAGTATATATTTCAGAAGTTTTAAAAATGTCCATAAAATTTATAATGTATACTTTTTCAATTCCCAATATTATTTATTTGCTTTTTATTACTTTTTCCAGATAATTTTGTATTTTATTGATATTTCAATGAACAAAATTTTGGCTTTGTTAAAACACCGTATTTTATTTAGTTGTCTATAATTTTGATTATTTCTAATTTTTAATATTTCATGCCTCTGCATTCTTTGGGTTTGACTTTTTCTGTTTCTTAGCTTTGAAATGAATGTTTAGATTGTTGATTTTTCTCTATTACTATTTGCTAATATAAGCATTTCAGAATGTATCTATCTTACTAAACACCATTTTAACTACATCTCACATGGTTAAAATTGTTTTATGCTCTTTTTTATATTTTGTTTTTAAATGACACATAATTGCACATATTTATGGGGTACAGTGTGATGTTTCAATACATGCATACATTTTGTAATCAAATTAGGTTATTGAACATATCTATCACCTCATATATTTATCATTTATTTATGGTGGGAACACTCAAAATCCTCCCTTCTAGTTATTTTGAAATATACAATACGATGTTGTTAACCATAGTCACCCTACTGTGTAATAGAACACCAGTACTTACTCCTCCTGTCTACCTGTAACTATACCTGTTAACCAGTCTTTTCCCATGTTGTCTCCTCCCTACCTTCTCCAGCCTCTGGTAACCTTATTCTAGTCTCTACTTTTATGAAATCAACCTTTTTAGATTTCATATATGAGTGATATCCTCTGATTTTTGCCTTTCTTTATCTGGCTTATTACACTTAAAATAATGTCTTCTAGGTTCATCCATGTGGCTGCAAATGACAGCAAGTCATTCTTTTGTATGAGAGAACAGTATTCTATTATGTGGATAGACTACTTTTTTTTAGCTATTCATTTGGTGATGGACACTTAAGTTGATTCTGTATCATCGCTGTGTGGATAGTGCTACAAAAACATGGGAGTGCAGATATCTTTTTAACATAGTGGTTTTAATTTCTGTGGATATATATACCCAGTAGTGGGATTTCTGGATCATATGCTAGTCCTATTTTTAATTTTTTGAGGAACTTCTGTACTGTTTTTCACAATGGCTGTGCTAATTTACAGTCCCACTAATAGTATATGAGTTCCTCTCTTTACGTATCCACACTAACATTTGTTGTTTTTTGTCTTTATGATAATAGCCATTTTAATTGGGGTGAGGTGAAATTTCATTGTGGTTTTGATTTTCATTTCTTTTATGATTAGTGATGTCAAGTATTTTTTGTTATATGCATCAGCTATTTGTATGTCTTCTTTTGAGAAACGTCTATTCAGATCTTTTGCCTAGTTTTTAATTTTAATTTTTATTTTTTAACTCTTATTTTAAGTTCAGGGGTACATGTGCAGGTTTGTCACATACGTAAACTTGTGTCATGGGGGTTTGTTATACAGATTATTTCATCACCCAGGTATTAAGCCTAGTACCCGTTAGTTATTTTTCCTGATCCTCTCCCTTGTCCCACCCCTTGACCCTCCAGTAGGTCCCAGTGTGTGTTGTTCCCTTCTATGTGTCCATGTGTTCTTATCATTTGCTTCCACTTGCAACTGAAAACATGTGATATTTGGTTTTCTGTTCCTCTGTGTGTGTGTGTGTTTTACAGATAATGGCCCCCAGCTCCATTTGTGTTCTGACAAAGGATATGATCTCATTCTTTTTTATTTGCCCATTTTTAAATCAAATTATTTGCTTTTTAAAATTGAATTATTCGAGCTTCTTATGTATTCTGTATGTTAACTCCTTGTCAGATACATAGTTTGCAAATATTTTCTTCCATTATACATGTTGTATGTTCACTCTGTTGACTGTTTCCTTTGCTGTGCAGAAGCTTTTTAGTGTGAAGTAATTCTATTTGTCATTTTTTCTTTCATTGACTGAGTTTGTGATCTTACTCAAAAGCTTCTTGCCCAGACCTCAATGTCGTAAAGCATTTTTTCTCTTTTTCTTTTTTTTTTTTTTTTTTTTTTGGTGTGTGTTTTTGTTTGTTTTTTGATTTTTTTTTTTAGTAGTAGTTTTATTGCTTCAGGTCTGACATTTAAGTCTTTAATCCATCTTGTGTTGATTTTTATATATGGTGAGAGATAAGGATCTAGTTTCATTCTTCCACATATATCCAGTTTTCCCAGCACCATTTATTGAAGCAACTCTCCTTTCTTCAATATGTGTTCTTGGTATCTTCACCTAAAATCTGTTGGCTGTAATTCATGGACTCATTTCTTTGTTTCTATTGTGTTTCATTAATCCATGTGTCTATTTTTATTGTAGTATCATGTGGTTTTGGTTATTATAGCTCTGTAGTAACATATTGTAAATCTTGCCTTTGTTCTATTTGCTCAAAATTGCTTTGGCTATTTGGGATCTTTTGTGATTCCATACAAATCTTAGGATTACTTTTTCCATTTATGTGAAGAATGTCATTAGTATTTTTACAAGCATTTCATTGAATCTATAGATCATTTTGGATACTATGAGCATTTTAACAATATTAATTATTCAAATCCATAAACACAGGATATTTCTCCATTAATATGTGTCCTCTTCAATTTCCTTTATCAGTTTTATAGTTTTAATTGTAGAGCTCTTTCATCTCCTTGATTAAACCTATTTCTAGCATCTTAATTCTTTGTACCTATTGTAAACGAGATTTTTTTTTTCAGATTGTTTACTAATGCATGTAGAAACGCTATTAATTTTGCATGTTGATTTTGTATCCTGCAACTTCATTGAATGTGTTTATTAATTCTAATTAGAGTCTCTGGGACTTTTAGGAGTCCTTAGAGTTTTTTATATATAAAATCATGTGGTGGGCAAACAGGAAAAATTTAACTTTATTCTTTCCAATTTGCATGTCCTTTATCTCTTTCTTTTGTCTAATTTCTCTTGCCTAATTACTCTGGCTAGGAATTCCAATACTATTTTGGATAAATACTGATAATGGACATCCTTTAAATTTTGGTCTGATAATTCCAAGGCTTGTTCAATCTCTTCAAACTGTGTGTATAGCATTTCCGTATGCTTGGTAGCTTTTTTTTTTTTTTTTTTTTGAAAGTCAGAAATAATACACTGTGTGAAATGAACTACTGTATATAGGTCTTTATTAATACAGGGATAAGAAGTTGTGGGGAGAGAGAAAACATTCTATCATTCTATATTAAGACTCAGGCTTTTGGTGAGCCTGTGCCCTTGGACTGTGAACTTAACAAGGACTTGGGTATTTTCCACCCCTAGTTGATGCAGGGTGAGTGGAGGGAGTTGGAGGTGAGTATTTCCCAACTCCTGGAGAGATCAGGCTCTGATATAGCCCCAGCAATTTAGGCTGTAGCAAAATAGTGTCTCCTGAGAGCAGGTTTTTTAAAGAACACTATGGTGTCCTGTATTTCATAATGGCTTCTTCTCCCTCCATTGCTGAAAGCATGGGGGGATTTTCTCTCTGATGTTTGCTGTGAGGATCTGGTAGAGCTTGTAGAGGTAAAACTCACAAAGTTGTAATAGCCCTCTTGTCACTGGATTTCCCTGAAATTTTTATTTCTCAGACCTGTCCACACTGAGTCTCCAGCATTTGTTTCAATTACACTTGAAATGTTTCTACCATGGTACTATTTCCAGCAGAGGTTACAGCGTATAGATTTCTGCTCAGATAAGTTATGATGCTCTGTATCTGCCTGTCTTTCTCACCAATATTTGAGGCAATAGCTTATACTATTACCTCAGTTTTCTCATGGGTCTAACAAGAGTTGGTGATTTTTCAGTTTGTTCTGTTTTTACTGTTAGAACAAAGTTGTGACTTCTAATCTCCTTATATGACTGGCCAGAAATGGGAAATGCTAGTTTCATTTTTAAGATATAATTGTGGCACTTTCTAGATACCATTTGAGCAAGACAGTAATCACACATGTTACAATTATTTTATTAGACTTAATTTGAACCTTGTAATGTTCATTTACAGAGTCAAAACTGCTTTTGGTTAGATTGTTCTTTTCTTTGTAAGACTGAATGTATGTCCCAATTAGAAGTTGAATGGTACAGAAATTGCCACTAAAGAATAGAGAAGCCAGGCACAGTGGCTCACGCCTGTAATCCCAGCCCTTTGAGAAGCTGAGTTAGGCAGATCACCTGAGTTCGGGAGTTCAAGACCAGTCTGACCAAAACAGATAAATGCTGTCTCTACTAAAAATACAAAATTAGACAGGAGTGGTGGCACATGCCTGTAATCCCAGCTACTTGGGAGGCTGAAGCAGGAGAATCACTTGAACCTGGGAGGTGGAGGTTGCTGTGAGCTGAGATCTCGCCACTGCACTCTAACCTGGGAAACAAGAGCAAAACCTTGTCCAAAACAAAACAAAACAACAACATAAACAAATGAACAAACAAAAAGGAATAAAGAAATATTTGTCCATACATTAAGAAGTTCTGAAAAAAATGAAGTATTACATTTTCAATTTACTCTTCATCTCAGATGTGTGTTTGTGTGGGGGGAATTTATGTTTTTTGGTATGTCAGGTTGATTTTTTAAAAAATCTACAGATGATTTATAATAGTCAAATTAAAGTATTAGACTCCATGCAGTATGGATAATTTTGCTAGAAACAAAAAAGATGAATATTGTATTATATGAATTTCCAAATTGATACATCAAACTGATAGAAGCAATAACAGATTTGAAATATATCTATGATATATTTCAATAATGACCCCATTTATCTCACCTCTCAGTAGCCACTGTGAATTGGACCATGTGATTTTCTTTGCCCAATAGAATCAGGTAGAAGTGACAATGTGCTAGTTTCAACTTTAGGCCTTAAAGAGTTACTATGTATTTCTGCTTGCATTCTTGGGCTTTTGTTAAAGCTTTTTGAAAAGCATGGCTTCCATTTTATTCAGACTACATATGAAAACTACACGGAACAGAGCCACCCCAGATAACCAGTGATATACCAGAGGAGAAGAAATACAGAGAGGAATAGAATAAATATTTGAGGAAATAACACCTGTGAATTTCCCCATATTAATGTCAGATGCCAAACCACAGATCCAGGAAACAAAAGAACATGAAGCGGGATAAATGTCAAAAACAAAACAAAACAAAATGAAACAAAAAACCATTTTAAAAAACTACACCTAGTCATAATATATTCAAATTTCAGAAAATCAAAGCTGAAGGAAAAATATTGAAAAGAGTCAGAGGGAAAAAAATGCCTTCCCTATAATGGAGAAGGGATAATAATTAAATCTGACTTGTCAAAGCATACAATGAATGGAGTGAAACACATAAAATGTAGAGAGACCAAAAAGTAAAATCACACATGCATACACATCAAAACACACACACACACACACACACACACACACACACAAACAGAATTTGTATCTTGAAAAATTAGCCTTCAAAAATGATGTGTATATATATATAAAATAATATATATAATAATAAAATGTGTGTGTGCATATGTGTGTGCGTATGTGTGTGTGTGTATGTATATATACACACACACATATCTATCTATCTATCTATCTATCTATCTATCTATCTATCTATCTCTCTCTCTCTATATATATATAGAGAGAGAGATTCTTGCTCTTTTGCCCAGACTGAAATGCAGAGGCATGACTATACCTCACCATACTCTCAAATTCCTGGGCCCAAACAATCCTCCTGCCTCAGCTTCCTAAGTAGCTAGGACTACAGGCACATGCCACCACACCCAGCTAATTCGTTTTTGGTAGAGACAGGGTCTTGCTATGTTGCCCAGGCTGCTCTTGAACACCTGGCCTCAATCAATTCTCCCGCCTTGACATCCCAAAGTGCTGGTATAACAGACATAAGTCCACCACACTTGGCCGCAATTATGTGTATATACTTAATATATGCAAGTATAGTATATATGTATATATGTATGTATATGTGCACACATATATAAGTGAAAAGAATGACAGAAATGGTACAAGTGGCAGGAGGAAAGAATTAGGAATATCTTATAATTGTAAGGTACTTGCACTAGATGTTAAATGGTATAGTGTGATTTGAAAGTGGAAGTGAATTGGTTGAATATGTATATTGCAAACTCCAGAAATACCACTGAAAAAAAGTAGTTTAAAAAGAGTGTAGTTGATGTATAAGATAGAACAGGAAATTGGAACATTAAAAATGCTCAATTATGTCAGGCGTGGTGGCTCACGCCTGTAATGCCAGCACTTTGGGAGGCCAAGGCGGGTGGATCATTTGAGGTCAGGAGTTCGAGACCAGCCTGGCCAACATGGCAAAATCCTGTCTCTGCTAAAACTACAAGAATTAGCTTGGCATGGTGGCATGCATCTGTAATCCCAGTTACTCAGGAGGCTGAGGCAGGAGACTCACTTGAACCCAGGATGGTTTGACCTTAAAAATATTCAGTTGATTCAAATCTTTAAAAAGAAAAGAAGGTAAAGTCCATAAATAGGGTGAGAGGGTATCACTCTATGATACACACAATAATCTTTTGAGTGAACTTCTGAGATAACATAAGATAACAAACCCTAAATGGAAGCATCCATTTCTACTCCAAAGTAATGTCTCATTTGACAGCAGTGCTAGAGACTGGGACTTTGGCAGAACAACTCTGAATCTTGAGGTGAAATCCCAAGAGCCCTGTTTCTATACAGGATGCTCAGGATAGCACATGTTTTACATGGATGAGAGATTAGCATGCCACAAACCACCCCATGAGAGATAATATCAGCAGAGCATACAGTCAGTACTAAATAGTTATCAACATAATCACAAGAAAGCGGACCTGGATAGCTCAACTGTTAGACAATACCCACAAATTACTTCAACAGATTTCAAGAAGAGGCTCAGAAAACTCAACTATAGAAATACTCATCAAAGGACTGGACATTTTTCTTGCAGAGGGACACTGGGCATCTGTGGCACATATGGGGTTTCAATTCACTGTAATTTTCTGGTTCCAGAGAACAATTATATATTTAGAATTCTTAATAATGTTCTGCTATGTTATTGTAAATGTATTTGTAAGCTGATATTCATGATGGTGCCATACTATAAGGCTGTCAAGTGGTGAGACTAGACCAAGTTTCTGGGTAAGGAATTAATCTGAGATAGTCACCTTTTAAAAGTAATCTAGTTTTGTTTTTTTTCTTTCTTTTTTGTTGTTTTTAGTTTTTATAATATCTTATTTCATAAAGAGTATTCATAAGTATGGCTGCAGTTCTCTCAAAATATGAATCCCTTTTAATAAACTATTTTAGCTACACTAGCAGACTCGTTACACTTTACGTTATACTCTATATCCAAATTCATTTTGATAGTGCCCAACAAATTGCTCAATTATCTGACTTCCTACCCAAGGAAAACATATTAATCTAAAAAGTTGAAAACCATTTCCAAAATGGTTAAAATAATTTGGGAATGGGCTGTCATTAGAATAATTTCTCTAAACATATATAATTTATGCTATATTTTTCATTGTCTGTTTATAAACCTGATTTATGAGAAACATCATCTAGAAAACATTATTAGTCTTCCCATTATACAGATATAAAATTGGAATAGTGAGGAAATAAGATGTTTTGTCATAATTCGTCTTGCAAAATGATGACAAAATTGAATAGTAAATGTAGATGTCCAAATTCTATTTTAATTTTTATTGTGCCAGGCTCCCTTTTTGCTTGTATATTACAATAAACACCTCAGAACTGCTGTCTCAGGGAAGCTATTGCAGAAACTTAATATCCTCAAAGAAAATTAATATTTCTATCCTATTAGAAGGATTTAAAGTGAAAAGACTTAGCAGACATGTATTGAGCTAATCACTTAAAGACTAAATAAAAATAATAGAAGTGATTACGTGGGACATATATTTATTCACTCAACACAATCAATTTAAAATTTTTATAACAACTTTAATTCTCTTAACAGAAACTGACTTTATCATGAAAAATCTGTTTCCTTTATAAATAAATCTTTATTTTATCAAAAGAAATGTCAATATGGTTTATGTAAATGGAATATTTATAAGAATGAAAGTTGCATTTTCTAAACCGTGAACTAGGGAAAAGTGATCTTCTAAAGTGACCTTGTGTATCAGTTCCAATTCCTGTCTTTCTTAAAGAGAGACTTTCATGTGATTGGCTGCAGGTTTCCTGAGGACTTATGGGGAGCTCTGCGATATAGAAGTAGAAAATAAATAATATACTTGTCCACACAAAGTTGTTGAGCAATACTGGATTTAAAATAGATGAAATAAGGTTAAAAAGATGAGAGGACATATGACTGGATGATAAATATAACATGAAAAAAAGAAAGAAAAGAAAAAGCTTTTGCATTAGTTATCTTTCCTGATCCTCTCCTAATGCAAAAACTTTTTCTTTTCTTCTCTTTTCATTAATTTCTTCTCCAATCTTACCTCCTCTCTTTCTTTTAACTATATTTCATTTTTAAATTCATTATTGCTAAACAAATTTGTGTGGACAAGTATGGCATTTATTTTCTACTTCTATATCACAGAGCTACCTATAAAGTAGGCTTAATACCGGGGGGCGGAGCAAGATGGCCGAATAGGAACTGCTCCAGTCTCCAGCTCCCAGCATGAGCGACACAGAAGACAAGGACGCAGCTCATCGCCAGCAACGGATCAAAGCTGGATGGAGAATGACTTTGATGAGATGACAGAAGAAGGCTTCAGTCCATCAAACTTTTCAGAGCTAAAGGAGGAATTATGTACCCAGTGCAAAGAAAGTAAAAATCTTGAAAAAAGAGTGGAAGAATTGATAACCAGAATAATTAATGCAGAGAAGTCCATAAACGAACGGACAGAGATGAAAACCATGAAATGAGAAATACGTGACAAATGCACAAGCTTCAGTAACTGACTCAATCAACTGGAAGAAAGAGTATCAGTGATTGAGGATCAAATGAATGAAATGAAGCAAGAAGAGAAATCTAAAGAAAAAAGAAGAAAAAGAAATGAACAAAGCCTGCAAGAAGTATGGGATTATGTAAAAAGACCAACTCTACGTCTGATTGGGGTGCCTGAAAGTCAGGGGGAAAATGGAACCAACTTGGAAAACACTCTTCAGGATATCATCCAGGAGAACTTCCCCAACATAGTAGGGCAGGCCAACATTCAAATTCAGGAAATACAGAGAACACCTCAAAGATACTCCTCGAGAAGAGCAACTCCAAGACACATAATTGCCAGATTCACCAAAGTTAAAATGAAGGAAAAGATCTTAAGGGAAGCCAAAGAGAAAGGTCGGGTTACCCACAAAGGGAAGCCCATCAGACTAACAGCAGATCTCTCAGCAGAAACTCTACAAGCCAGAAGAGAGTGGGGGCCAATATTCAACATTCTTAAAGGAAAGAATTTAAAACCCAGAATTTCATATCCAGCCAAACTAAGTTTCATAAGTGAAGGAGAAATAAAATCCTTTACAGATAAGCAAATGCTTAGAGATTTTGTCACCACCAGGCCTGCCTTACAAGAGACCCTGAAGGAAGCACTCAACATGGAAAGGAACAACCGGTACCAGCCATTGCAAAAACATGCCAAAATGTAAAGACCATCGAAGCTAGGAAGAAACTACATCAACTAACGAGCAAAATAAGTAGTTAATATCATAATGGCAGGATCAAGTTCACACATAACAATATTAACCTTAAATGTAAATGGACTAAATGCTCCAATTAAAAGACACGGACTGGCAAACTGGATAAAGAGTCAAGACCCATCAGTCTGCTGTATTCAGGAGACCCATCTCACAGGCAGAGACATACATAGACTCAAAATAAAGGGATGGAGGAAGATTTATCAAGCAAATGGAGAACAGAAAAAAGCAGGGGTTGCAATCCTAGTCTCTGATAAAACAGACTTTAAATCATCAAAGATCAAAAGAGACAAAGAAGGCCATTACATAATGGTAAAAGGGGATCAATTCAACAGGAAGAGCTAACTATCCTAAATATATATGCACCCAATACAGGAGCATCCAGATTCATAAAGCAAGTCCTTAGAGACTTACAAAGAGACTTAGACTCCCATACAATAATAATGGGAGACTTCAACACCCCACTGTCAACATTAGACAGATCAACAAGACAGAAAGTTAACAAGGATATCCAGGAATTGAACTCATCTTTGCAGCAAGCAGACCTAATAGACATCTACAGAACTCTCTACCTCAAATCAACAGAATATACATTCTTCTCAGCACCACATCGCACTTATTCCAAAATTGACCAAATACTTGGAAGTAAAGCACTCCTCAGCAAATGTACAAGAACAGAAATTATAACAAACTGTCTCTCAGACCACAGTGCAATCAAACTAGAACTCAGGACTAAGAAACACAATCAAAACTGCTCAACTACATGGAAACTGAATAACCTGCTCCTGAATGACTACTGGGTAAACAATGAAAAGAAGGCAGAAATAAAGATGTTCTTTGAACCCAATGAGAACAAAGATACAACATACCAGAATCTCTGGGACACACTTAAAGCAGTGTGTAGAGGGAAATTTATAGCACTAAATGCCCACAAGAGAAAGCTGGAAAGATCTAAAATTGACACTCTAACATCACAATTAAAAGAACTAGAGAAACAAGAGCAAACACATGCAAAAGCTAGCAGAAGGCAAGAAATAACTAAGATCAGAGCAGAACTGAAGGAGATAGAGACACAAAAAACCCTCCAAAATTTCAATGAATCTGGGAGGTGTTTTTTTGAAAAGATCAACAAAATTGATAGACCGCTAGCAAGACTAATAAAGAAGAAAAGAGAGAAGAATCAAATAGACGCAATAAAAAATGATAAAGAAGATATCACCACCGATCCACAGAAATACAAACTACCATCAGAGAATACTATAAACACCTCTAAGCAAATAAACTAGAAAACCTAGAAGAAATGGTTAATTTCCTGTACACTTTCACTCTCCCAACACTAAACCAGGAAGAAGTTGAATCCCTGAATAGACCAATAGCAGGCTCTGAAACTGAGACAATAATTAATAGTCTACTAACCAAAAAAAGTACAGGACCAGACAGATTCACAGCCGAATACTACCAGAGTTACAAGGAGGAGCTGGTACCATTCCTTCTGAAACTATTCCAATCAATAGAAAAAGAGGGAATCCTCCCTAAGTCATTTTATGAGATCAACATCATCCTGATACCAAAACCTGGCAGAGACACAACACAAAAAGAGAATTCCAGATCAATATCCCTGATGAACATTGATGCAAAAATCCTCAATAAAATACTGGCAAACTGAATCCAGTAGCGCATCAAAAAGCTTATCCACCATGATCAAGTGGGCTTCATCTCTGGGATGCAAGGCTGATTCAACATAGGCAAATCAATAAATGTAATCCAGCATATAAACAGAATCAAAGATCCTTGCCTTACTCCTTTTAAGAAAATTAATTCAAGACGGATTAGAGACTTAAAATGAAGCAATTGTGAATGGAAATTCATTCATGATTTGTCTGTCTGTTTGTCTGTTACTGGTGTAAAAGAATGCTTGTGATTTTTGCACATTGATTTTGTATCCTGAGACTTTGCTGAAGTTGCTTATCAGCTTAAGGAGATTTTGGGCTGAGACAATGGGGTTTTCTAAATATACAATCATGTCATCTGCAAAGAGGGACAATTTGACTTCTTCTTTTCCTAACTGAATACCATTGATTTCTTTCTCTTGCCTGATTGCCCTAGCCAGAACTTCCAACACTATGTTGAATAGGAGTGGTGAGAGAGGGCATCCCTGTCTTGTGCCAGTTTTCAAAGGGAATTTTTAAATGTTAGACCTAATACCACAAAAACCCTAGAAGAAAACCTAGGTAATACCATTCAGGACATAGGCATGGGCAAGGACTTCATGTCTACAACACCAAAAGCAATGACAACAAAAGCCAAAATTAACAAATGGGATCTAATTAAACTAAAGAGCTTCTGCACAGCAGAAGAAACTACCAACAGAGTGAACAGGCAACCTACAGAATGGGAGAAAATTTTTGCAATCTACTCATCAGACAAAGGGCTAATATCCAGAACCTACAAAGAACCCAAACAAATTTACAAGAAAAAAACAAACAACCCCATAAAAAAAGTGGGCAAAGAATTTGAACAGACAGTTCTCAAAAGAAGACATTCATACAGCCAACAGACACATGAAAAAATCCTCATCATCACTGGTCATCAGAGAAATACAAATCAAAACCACAATGAGATACCATATCACAGGTGCTGTGAGATAGATGTGGAGAAATAGGAACACTTTTACACCGTTGGTGGGATTGTAAACCAGTTCAACCATTATGGAAAATAGTATGGCGATTCCTCAAGGATCTAGAAGTAGAAGTACCATATGACCCAGCCATCCCATTACTGGGTATATACCCAAAGCATTATAAATCATGCTGCTATAAAGACACATGCACATGTATGTTTATTGCTGCACTGTTCACAATAGCAAAGACCTGGAATCAACCCAAATGTCCATCAGTGACAGACTGGATTAAGAAAATGTGGCCCATATACACCATGGAATACTATGCAGCCATAAAAAAGGATGAGTTTGTGTCCTTTGTAGGGACATGGATGCAGCTGGAAACCATCATTCTCAGCAAACTATCACAAGAACAGAAAACCAAGCATGTTCTCACTCATAGATGGGAACTGAACAATGAGAACACTTGGACTCGGGAAGGGGAACATCACACACTGGGGCCTATCACTGGGAGTGGGGAGGGGAGAGGGATTGCATTGGGAGTTATACCTGATGTAAATGACGAGTTGATGGGTGCTGACGAGTTGATGGGTGCAACACACCAACATGGCACAAGTATACATATGTAACAAACATGTACGTTATGCACATGTACCCTAGAACTTAAAGTATAATTAAAAAAATAAAAAGTAGGCTTAATAACTGGGTGATGAAATAATCAGTACAACAAACCCCATGACACATGTTTACCTATGTAAGAAACCTGCACATCCTGTACATGTACTCTGAACTTAAGAGTTTAAAAAAATTTAAAAAGAAAAACTGTTGCCATATGTCTAATATGAAGAGGCATAAAAAAAGGCAAAATGTATTAGTGGGACACTGAGTTAAATAGATTGGGGGAAATATAGAACCTTTTCAATAAAAGGCATTTCAATTTATATAGCTAGTAAAAGGTTTGAAGGCCCAGGAGAGTTTAATGCATTTCTCCTGTAAAGAATTTCAACTTACAGCCACTGAGGGTCCAAGTTTCTGTTTAGAATTTTAATTACAAGTTTTAATACATGAAATCTTCAAATATAACACACATTGTGAAATTTGATTATTAAAAAAGATCAATATATCTGAAATTCATAAAACATTAAACCTAAAAATATTATATTTTAAATCATTTCACATCAAATTAAAAGTATTCACTGAGGACATTAGACTTTAAGGAAGTGTGCTCAATGGCTAAAAAGAAAAATATCTTTTTCCATTCTCAACACCGATTAAAAATTTCAGTTTATAAAAGGAGGTTGAGTACAAAAGCAAAAACGAAAAACGATAAAAACGGAGAAGGAAAATTTTGTAAAAATACAACAGTACGGGCAAGGTTCATAATTTGTAAAAGGAGTTTGACAAAGAGAGAACAGTGGGAAGATAGGAATAGAAGATGGGAAAAACAAGAACAAATTTTGAGAACCAAGGGATACAAACATATAGATTGAGAAGCATTCTGAGTGTCCAGGAAAAAAAATCGTTAAAAAATTATCTGCATTTATAAGATAAAAAAGTTAATATAAAAAAATCAATGACTTTTCTATATGTCATCAATGAACAATTAGAATTTGAATTAAAAATACTATTTACATTACCACCAAAAATGCAATAGGTATAAAGAATGTAGGACAATATATATACAATCTATATATAGAAAACTATAAGATTTTGGTAAAATACATAAAATAAAATATAAATAAGTACACAGATATTTGATGTTAAGATGTCAGTTCTTCCCAACTTGCTCTATAGTTTCCATACAACTGTAATAAAAATCCCTGATACATATGTCTTAAATGCTTCAAAAATTTATATGAGAAGACAAAAGAACTAGAACAACCAACAGAACATTAAAGAAGAATAACAAAGTTGGTGAGCTTGCATGACACAATTTTAAAGCTTACTACAAAGTTGCAATCAACACACCATGGTATTGGTGAAAGAATGGTCACACAGATTAACAGACCTGAATAGAGAGCCCAGAAATAGACTGAGATAAAGGGACTCAATAGATCTTTGCACAAGGAGCAAAGGCAATTCAGTAGAGAAAAGACAGTCTCTTCAACAAATAATGCAGAAGCAATTGGACATTCTACTCAAAAAATAAACATGCATCTTATATTTTTAACAAAAATAAACTCAAAACGGATTATGGGCTTAAATGTATAATAAAAAGTTACTAGAACCTTGATTTGGAGATGAGTTTGTAAATACATCAACAAAAGCATAATATGATAAAAAAGATAAGTTGCACTTCATTAAAATTAAAAACTGTTCTGCCAAAGACACTGTTAAAAAATGAAAAGATGAGCCACAGACTTGGAAAAAACGATTTGCAAAACACATATCTAATATACTGGATTGTATCCAATATATGCAAAGAACTTTCAAAACTCAACAGTAAGGAAATCAGTAAATTAAAAAGTGTAAAAAGACCTGAACATATACTTGACAAAAGAAGATATATAGATGGCAAATAATTATATGAAAATATATCCCACATCATTTGTCACTGGTGAATTGCAAAGTAAAACAATGAAATGAGGGGAGCATCCAACATGGCAGAATAGGAACATCTCCAGCCTCCAGCTGCCAGCATGAGCAACACAGAAGATGGGTGATTACTGCATTTTCAACTGAGGTACCGGGTTCATCTCACTGGGGCATGTCAGACAGTTGGTGCTGGTCAGCAGGTGCAGCCAGACCAGCGAGAGCTGAAGCAGGGTGAGGCATCTCCTCACCTGGGAAGCACAAGGAGGAAGGAAATTCCTTTTCCTAGCCAAGGTAAACTGAGACACATGACACCTGGAAAATCGGGTAACTCCCACCCTAATACTGAACTTTACCAAGAGTCTTAGCAAACAGCACACCAGGAGATTATATCCCACACCTGGCCCGGAGGGTCCCATGCCCATGGAACCTCCCTCACTGCTAGCACAGCAGTATGACATCTAACTGCAAAGCAACAGTGAGGCTGGGGGAGGGACAGCCACCATTTCTGAGGCTTAAATAGGTAAACAAAGCTTGAATTGGGTGGAGCCCACCGCAGCTCAAGGAGGCCTGCCTGACTCTGTAGACTCCACCTCTGTGGACAGGGTATAGCTAAACAAAAAGCAGTAGAAAACTCTGCAGATGTAAATGTCCCTGTCTGACAGCTTTGAAGAGAGCAGTGGTTCTCCCAGCACAGAGGTGATCTGAGAACGGACAGACTGCCGGCGCAAGTGGGTCCCTGACTCGAGTAGCCTAAGTGGGAGATATACCACACTACATGCATACTGACACCTCACACGGCTGGGTATACCTCTGAGACGACGCTTCCAGAGCAAGAATCATACAGCAACTCCTGCTGTTCAGCAATATTCTATCTTCTGCAGCCTCTGCTGCTAATACCCAGACAAGTAGGGTCTGGATTCTACATCAAGCAAACTCCAACAGACCTGCAGCTGAGGATCCTGACTGTTAGAAGGAAAACTTACAAACAGAAAGGACACCCACACCAAAACCCACCAGTACGTCACCATCATCAAAGACCAAAGGCAGATAAAACCACAAAGATGGGGAAAAAGCAGTGCAGAAAAGCTGGAAATTCAAAAAATCAGAGCCAATCTCCCCCTCCAAAGGAACACAGCTCATCACCAGCAATGCAACAAAGCTGGGCAGAGAATGACTTTAATGAGTTGAGAGAAGAAGGATTCAGTGAATCAAACTTCTCAGAGCTAAAGGAGGAATTAGGTTCCCAGTGCAAAGAAACTAATAACCTTGAAAAAAAACTGGAAGAATAGATAACTAGAATAATCACTGCAGAGAAGACCTTAAAAGAACTGATAGAGATGAAAGCCATGACATGACAACCGTGTGACAAATGCACAAACTTCAGTAACCGACTCGATCAACTGGAAGAAAGAGTATCAGTGATTGAGGATCAAATGAATGAAATTAAGTGAGAGGAGAAGAGTAGAGAAAAAAGAGTGAAAGCCTCCAAGAAATATGGGATTTCAAAGCCTCCAAGAAATATGGGATTATGTGAAAAGACCAAATCTATGTCTGATTGGGGTGCCTGAAAGCGACAGAGAGAATGGAACCAAGTTGAAAAACACTCTGCAGGAGAACTTCCCCAACCTAGTAAGGCAGGCCAACATTCAAATTCAGGAAATACAGAGAACACCACAAAGATACTCCTCGAGAAGAGCAACTCCAAGACACATAATGGTCAGATTCACCAAAGTTAAAATGAAGGAAAAAATGTTAAGGGCAGACAGAGAGAAACGTTGGGTTACCCACAAAGGGCAGTCCATCAGACTAACAGCAGATCTCTCAGCAGAAACTCTACAAGCCAGAAGAGAGTGGGTGCCAATATTCAATATTGATGAAGAAAAGAATTTTAAACCCAGAATTTCATACGAAGCCAAACTGAGTTTCATATGTGAAGGAGAAATAAAATCTTTTACAGATAATAAAATGCTTAGAGATTTTCTACCCATCATGCCTGCCCTACAAGAGATCATGAAGGAAGCACAAAATATGGAAAGGAACAAGTGGTACCAGCCATTGCAAAAACATGTCAAAATGTAAAGACAATTGATGCTAGGAAAAAAACTGCATCAACTAACAAACAAAATAATCAGCTAGTATCATAATGACAGGATCAGGTTCACATATAACAATATTAACCTTAAAATGTAAATGGCCTAAATGGTCCAATTAAAAGACACAGACTGGCAAATTGGATAAAGAGTAAAGACCCATCAGTTTCCTGTATTCGGGAGACCCATCTCACATGCAGAGACATACATAGGCTCAAAATAAAGGGATGGAGGAAGATCTACCAAGCAAATGGAAAACAAAAAAAAGGCAGGGGTTGCAATTCTAGTCTCTGATAAAACAAACTTTAAACCATCAAAGATCAAAAGAGACAAAGAAAGCCATTACATAATGGTAAAGGGATCAATTCAACAGGAAGAGCTAACTATCCTAAATATATATGCACCCAATACAGGAGCACCCAGATTCATAAAGCAAGTCCTTAGAGACTTACAAAGAGACTTAGACTCCCATACAATAATAATGGGAGACTTCAACACTCCACTGTCAACATTAGACAAATCGAGGCAAAAGTTAACAAGGATATCCAGGAATTGAACTCATCTCTGCATCAAGAGTACCTAGTAGACATCTACAGAACTCTCCACCTCAAATCAACAGAATATACATTCTTCTCAGCACCACAATGCACTTATTACAAAATTGACCACATACTTGGAAGTAAAGCACTCCTCAGCAAATGTACAAGAACAGAAATTATAACAAACTGCCTCTCAGACCCCAATGCAATCAAATTAGAACTCAGGACTAAAAAACTCAATCAAAACTGCTCAACTACATGGAAACTGAACAACTTGCCCCTGAATGACTACTGGGTACATAATGAAATGAAGGCAGAAATAAAGATGTTCTTTGAACCCAATGAGAACAAAGATACAACATACCAGAATCTCTGGGACACACTTAAAGCAGTGTGTAGAGGGAAATTTATAGCACTAAATGCCCACAAGAGAAAGCAGGGAAGATCTAAAATTGACACCTTAACGTCACAATTAAATGAACTAGAGAAGCAAGAGAAAATATTCAAAAGCTAGCAGAAGGCAAGAAATAACTAGGATCAGAGCAGAACTGAAGGAGATAGAGACACAAAAACCCTCCAAAATTTCAATGAATCTAGGAGGTGTTTTTTTGAAAAGATCAACAAAATTGATAGACCGCTAGCAAGACTAATGAAGAAGAAAAGAGAGAAGAAGCAAATAGACACAATAAAAAATGATAAAGGGAATATCACCACTGACACCACAGAAATACAAACTACCATCAGAGAATACTATAAACACCTCTATGCAAATAAACTAGAAAATCCAGAAGAAATGGATAATTTCTTGGATACTTACACTCTCCCAACAGTAAACCAGGAAGAAGTTGAATCCCTGAATAGACCAATAGCAGGCTCTGAAACTGAGACAATAATTAATAGCCTACCAACTAAAAAAACGACCAGGACCAGACGGATTCAGAGCCGAATACTACCAGAGGTACAAGGAGGAGCTGGTACCATTCCTTCTGAAACTATTGCAATCAATAGAAAAAGAGGGAATCCTCCCTAAGTCATTTTATGAGATCAACATCATCCTGATACCAAAACCTGGCAGAGACACAACACAAAAAGAGAATTCCAGATCAATATCCCTGATGAACATTGATGCAAAAATCCTCAATAAAATACTGGCAAACTGAATCCAGTAGCGCATCAAAAAGCTTATCCACCATGATCAAGTGGGCTTCATCTCTGGGATGCAAGGCTGATTCAACATAGGCAAATCAATAAATGTAATCCAGTATATAAAGAGAATCAAAGATAAAAACCACATGACTATCTCAATAGGTGCAGAAAAGGCTTTTGACAAAATTCAACAGCCCTTCATGCTAAAAACTCTCAATAAATTCGATATCCATGGAATGTACCTCAAAATAATAAGAGCTATTTATGACAAACACACAGCCAGTATCACACTTAATGGGCTGAAACTGGAAGCATTCCCTTTGAAAACTGGCACAAGACAGGGATGCCCTCTCTCACCACTCCTATTCAACATGGTGGTGAAAGTTCTGGCTAGGGCAATCAGGCAAGAGAAAGAAATCAAGGATATTCAGTCAGGAAAAAAAGAAGTAAAATTGTCCCTGTTTGCAGATGACATGATTGTATATGTAGAAAACCCCATTGTCTCAGCCCAAAATCACCTTAAGCTGATAAGCAACTTCAGCAAAGTCTCAGGATACAAAATCAATGTGCAAAAATCACAAGTATTCTTATACACAAGTAACAGACAAACAGACAGCCAAATCATCAATGAACTTCCATTCATAATAGCTTCAAAGAGAATAAAACACCCAGGAATCCAACTTAAAAGGGATGTAAATGACCTCTTCAAGGAGAACTACAAACCACTGTGCAGTGAAATAAAAGAGGACACAAACAAATGGAAGAACATACCATGCTCATGGATAGGAAGAATCAATATTGTGAAAATGGCCACACTGCCCAAGGTAATTGATAAATTCAATGCCATCCCCATTAAGCTACCAGTGACTTTCTTCACGGAATTGGAAAAAGCTGCTTTAAAGTTTATATGAAACCAAAAAAGACCCACATTGCCAAGACAATCCTAAGACAAAAGAACAAAGCTGGAGACATCATGCTACTTGACTTCAAACTATACTAAAAGCCTACCGTAACCAAAACAGCACGGTACTGGTAACAAAACAGAGATATAGACCAATGGAATAGAACAGAATCCTCAAAAATAACACCACGCATCTACAGCCATCTGATCTTTGACAAACCTGACCAAAAAAAAAAAAAAAAATGGGGAAAGGATCCCTTATTTAATAAATGGTGCTGGGAAAATTGGCTAGCCATAAGTAGAAAGCTGAAACTGGATCCTTTCCTTACTCCTTATATGTAAATTAATTCAAGATGGATTAGAGACTTAAATGTTAGACCTAATACCATAAAAACCCTAGAAGAAAACCTAGGTAATACCATTCAGGACATAGGCATGGGCAAGGACTTCATGTCTGAAACACCAAAAGCAATGGCAACAAAAGCCAAAATTAACAAATGGGATCTAATTAAACTACAAAGCTTCTGCACAGCAAAAGAAACTACCATCAGGGTGAACAGGCAACCTACAGAATGGGAGAAAATTTTTGCAATCTACTCATCTGACAAAGGGCTAATATCCAGAACCTACAAGGAACTCAAATTTACAAGAAAAAACAACACCATCAAAAAGGGCAAAGGATATGAACAGACAGTTCTCAAAAGAAGACATTCATACAGCCAACAGACACATGAAAAAAATGCTCACTATCACTTGCCATCAGAGAAATGCAAATCAAAACCACAATGAGATACCATCTCACACCAGTTAGAATGGCAATCATTAAAAAGTCAGGAAACAACAGGTGCTGGAGAGGATGTGGAGAAATAGGAACACTTTTACACTATTAGTGGGACTGTGAACTAGTTCGAGCATTGTGGAAAACAGTGTGGCAGTTCCTCAAGGATCTAGAACTAGAAATATCATTTGCCCCAGCCATCCCATTACTGGGTATATACCCAAAGCATTATAAATCATGCTGCTATAAAGACACATTGCACACATATGTTTATTGCAGCAGTAATCACAATAGCAAAGACTTGGAATCAACCCAAATGTCCATCAGTGACAGACTGGATTAAGAAAATGTGGTACATATACACCATGGATTACTATGCAGCCATAAAAAAGGATGAGTTCATGTCCTTTTAGGGACACGGATGCAGCTGGAAACCATCATTCTCAGAAAACTATCACAAGAACAGAAAATCAAACACCACATGTTCTCACTCATAGGTGGAAATTGAACAATGAGATCTCTTGGACACAGGAAGGGGAACATCACACACCGGGGCCTATTGTGGGGAGGGGGAAGCGGGGAGGTATAGCATTAGGGGTGCTATCTAATGTAAATGACAAGTTAATGGGTGCAGCACACCAACATGGCACATGTATACATATGTAACAAACCTGCACGTTGTGCTCATGTACCCTAGAACTTAAAGTATAAAAATAAATGAGATACTATTTGATATGGTTTGACTGCATTCCCACCCAAAAACTCATTTTGAATTGTATCCTCATAATCCCCACATGTCAAGGGCAGGACCAGGTGGAAGTAATTGCATCCTGGGGGTGGCTTCCCTCATGCTGCTCTCATGAGAGTGAATGAGTTCTCATGTGATCTGATGGTTTTATAAAGTCTGGCATTTCCCCTCCTGGCACTCACTCTCTCCTGCCATCTGTGAAGAGATGACTTATACCATGATTTTAAGTTTCCTGAGGCTGCCCCAGCCATGCAAAACTGTGAGTTAATTAAACCTCTTTTCTTTATAAATTACCAAGTCTCAGAGATTTCCTTATAGCAATGTGATAACAGAAAAATACAACATTACATACACACTAGAAAGACTAAAACTCAAAAAACTGACAATGCTAGTTGCTGGCAAGGATATAGAGCAACAGGATCTCTCATTCATTGCCAGTAGAAAAGCAAAATAGTACAGTTACGTTTGAAAACTGTTTTCAGATTCTTACAACGCTGAACAGAGTCTTATGGTTTGCTACTAGGTTTTATCCAATTAATTTTAATAGTTATGTTGATACAGACACTTGCATACAGATGTTTATAGGAGCTTTATTCATAATCACCAAAAATTTAGAGCAACCAAGATGTCCTTTAATAGGTGACTGAATAAGCAAAATGTTCATCCACATAATGTAATATTACTAAGCAATAAAATATATTAGTTATCAAGCCACAAAAAGACTTAAATGAATTTTACATACATAATCCTAAACAAAAGATAATGGCCTGAAAAGGCTATATATTATATTATTCCAATTATATGACATATTGGGAAAGGCAAAATTATACGGATGGTAAAAAAGAAGACACTTGCAATAGTTTAGAGTAAGAACATTGAATGGGTAAAGTGCAAGGCATTTTTAAGAAAGATTTAGTTATTCTGTATAATACTGTAACGGTGGATATGCAATACTACACATTTGTCAGAACTCACAGAAATTTACAACACAAAAGGGGAATTATATGCAAAGTTTTTTTTTTATATACTTTAAGTTCTAGGGTACATGTGCATAACGTGCAGGTTTGTTACACAGTATACTTGTGCCATGTTGGTGTGCTGCACCCATCAACTTGTCAGCACCCATCAACTCGTCCTTTAGATCCAGTATAATTCCCAGTGCAATCCCTCCCCACTCCCTGCTCCCCATAATAGGACCTGGTATGTGATGTTCCCCTTCCCGAGTCCAAGTGATCTCACTGTTCAGTTCCCACCTGTGAGTGAGAACATGTGGTGTTTGGTTTTGTGTTCTTGTGATAGTTTGCTGAGAATGATGGTTTCCAGCTGCATCCATGTCCCTGCAAAGGACACAAATTCATCCCTTTTTTGGCTGCATAATATTCCTTGGTGTATATGGGCCACATTTTCTTAATCCAGTCTGTCACTGATGGACGTTTGGGTTGATTCCAAGTCTTTGCTATTGTGAATAGTGCCACAATAAACATACGTGTGTATGTGTCTTTATAGCAGCATGATTTATAATGCTTTGGGTATATACCCAGTAATGGGAAGGCTGGGTCATATGGTACTTCTACTTCTAGATCCTTGAAGAATCGCCATACTGTTTTCCATAATGGTTGAACTAGTTTACAATCCCACCAACAGTGTAAAAGTGTTCCTATTTCTCCACATCCTCTCCAGCACCTGTTGTTTCCTGACTTTTTAATGATTGCCATTCTAACTAGTGTGAGATGGTATCTCATTGTGGTTTTGATTTGCATTTCTCTGATGGCCAGTGATGACGAGCATTTTTTCATGTGTCTATTGGCTGCATGAATGCCTTCTTTTGTGAAATGTCTGTTTATATCCCTTGCCCACTTTTTGATGGGGTTGTTTGTTTTTTTCTTGTAAATTTGTTTGAGTTCCTTGTAGATTCTGGATATTAGCCCTTTGTCAGATGAGTAGATTGCAAAAATTTTCTCCCATTCTGTAGGTTACCTGTTCACTTTGATGGTAGTATTTTTGCTGTGCAGAAGCTCTTTAGTTTAATTAGATCCCATTTGTCAATTTTGGCTTTTGTTGCCATTGCTTTTGGTGTTTTAGACATGAAGTCCTTGCCCATGCCTATGTCCTGAATGGTATTCCCTAGGTTTTCTTCTAGGGTTTTTATGGTATTAGGTCTAACATTTAAGTCTCTAATCCATCTTGAATTAATTTTCGTATAAGGAGTAAGGAAAGGATCCAGTTTCAGCTTTCTACTTATGGCTAGCCAATTTTCCCAGCACCATTTATTAAATAGGGAATCCTTTCCCCATTTCTTGTTTCTCTCAGGTTTGTCAAAGATCAGATGGCTGTAGATGTGCGGTATTATTTCTGAGGACTCTGTTCTTTTCCATTGGTCTATATCTCTGTTTTGGTACCAGTACCATGCTGTTTTGGTTACTGTAGCCTTGTAGTATACTTTGAAGTCAGGTAGTGTGATGCCTCCAGCTTTGTTCTTTTGACTTAGGATTTTCTTGGAGATACGGGCTCTTTTTTGGTTCCATGTGAAATTTAAAGCCGTTTTTTCCAATTCTGTGAAGAAACTCATTGGTAGCTTGATGGGTATGGCATTGAATCTATAAGTTACCTTGGGCAGTATGGCCATTTTCACAATATTGATTCTTCCTATCCATGAACATGGTATTTCTTCCATTTGTTTGTGTCCTCTTTTATTTCACTGCACAGGGGTTTGTAGTTCTCCTTCAAGAGGTCCTTTACATCTCTTGTAAGTTGGATTCCTAGGTATTTTATTCTCTTTGAAGCTATTGTGAATAGAAGTTCATTCATGATTTGGCTCTCTGTATGTCTGTTACTGGTGTATAAGAATGCTTGTGATTTTTGTACATTAATTTTGTATCCTGAGACTTTGCTGAAGTTGCTTATCAGCTTAAGGAGATTTTGGGCTGAGATGATGGGGTTTTCTACATATACAATCATGTCATCTGCAAACAGGGACAATTTGATTTCTTCTTTTCCTAACTGAATACCCTTGATTTCTTTCTCTTGACTGATTGCCCTAGCCAGAACTTCCAACACTATGTTGAATAGGAGTGGTGAGAGAGGGCATCCCTGTCTTGTGCCAGTTTTCAAAGGGAATTTTTCCAGTTTTCGCCCATTCAGTAGGATATTGGCTGTAGGTTTGTCATAAATAGCTCTTATTATTTTGAGGTACGTTCCATCAATGTCGAATTTATTGAGATTTTTTAGCATGAAGGGCTGTTGAATTTTGTCAAAGGACTTTTCTGCGTCTATTGAGATAATCATGGGGATTTTGTCTTTGGTTCTGTTTATATGCTGGATTGTGTTTATTGATTTGCGTTATATTGAACCAGCCTTGCATCTCAGGGATGAAGCCCACTTGATCATGGTGGATAAGCTTTTTGATGTGCTGCTGGATTCGGTTTACCAGTATTTGATTGAGGTTTTATACATCGATATTCATTGGGGATATTGGTCTAAAATTCTCTTTTTTTTTGTTGTGTCTTGGCCAGGCTTTGGTATCAAAATGATGTTGGCCTCATAAAATGAGTTAGGGAGGATTCCCTCTTTTTCTATTGATTGGAATAGTTTCAGAAGAAATGGTACCAGCTCCTCCTTGTACCTCTGGTAGAATTCAGCTGTGAATCCATCTGGTCCTAGACTTTTTTTGGTTGGTAGGCTTTTAATTATTGCCTCAATTTCAGAGCCTGCTATTGGTCTACTCAGGGATTCAACTTCTTCCTGGTTTAGTGTTGGGAGAGTGTAAGTGTCCCGGAAATTATCCATTTCTTCTAGATTTTCTAGTTTATTTGCATAGAGGTGTTTATAGTATTCTGTGATGGTAGTTTGTATTTCTGTGGGGTCAGTGGTGATATCCCCTTTATTATTTTTTATTGCATCTATTTGATTCTTATCTCTTTTCTTCATTAGTCTTGCTAGCGGTCTATCAATTTTGTTGATCTTTTTTAAAAACCAACTCCTGGATTCATTGATTTTTTGGAGGGTTTTATGTGTCTTTATCTCCTTCAGCTCTGCTCTGATCTTAGTTAATTCTTGCTTTATGCTAGCTTTTGAATATGTTTGCTCTTGTTTCTCTAGTTCTTTCAATTGTGATGTTAGAGTGTCAATTTTAGATCTTTTCAGCTTTCTCTTGTGGGCATTTAGTGCTATAAATTTCCCTCTACACACTGCTTTAAGTGTGTCCCAGTGATTCTGGTATGTTGTATCTTTGTTCTCATTGGTTTCAAAGAACATCTTTATTTCTGCCTTCATTTTGTTATGTACCCAGTAGTCATTCAGGAGCAGATTGTTCAGTTTCCATGTAGTTGAGCGGTTTTGATTGAGTTTTTTAGTCCTGAGTTCTAATTTGATTGCATTGTGGTCTGAGAGGCAATTTGTTATAATTACTGTTCTTGTACATTTGCTGAGGAGTGCTTTACTTCCAAGTATGTGGTCAATTTTGGAATAAGTGCGTTGTGGTGCTGAGAAGAATGTATATTCTGTTGATTTGAGGTGGAGAGTTCTGTAGATGTCTATTAGGTACTCTTGATGCAGAGATGAGTTCAATTCCTGGATATCCTTGTTAACTTTCTGTCTTGTTGATCTGTCTAATGTTGACAGTGGAGTGTTGAAGTCTCCCATTATTTTTGTATCGGAGTCTAAGTCTCTTTGTAAGTCTCTAAGGACTTGCTTTATGAATCCGGGTGCTCCTGTATTGGGTGCATATATATTTAGGATAGTTAGCTCTTCCTGTTGAATTGATCCCTTTTTACCATTATGTAATGGCCTTCTTTGTCTCTTTTGATTTTTGATGATTTAAAGTCTGTTTTATCAGAGACTAGGATTGCAATCCCTGCTTTTTTTGTTCTCCATTTGTTTGGTAGATCTTCCTCCATCCCTTTATTTTGAGCCTATGTGTGTCTCTGCATGTGAGATGGGTCTCCTGAAGACAGCAAACTGATGGGTCTTGACTCTGTCCAGTTTGCCAGTCTGTATTTTAATTGGACGATTTAGTTCACTTACATTTAAGGTTAATATTGTTATCTGTGAACATGATCCTGTTATTATGATATTAACTGGTTATTTTGCTCGTTAGTTGATGCAGTTTCTTCCTAGCCTCGATGGTCTTTACATTTTGGCATGTTTTTGCAATGGCTGATACTGGTTGTTCCTTTTTATGTTTAGTGCTTCCTTCAGGGTCTCTTGTAAGGCAGGCCTGGTGGTGACAAAATCTCTAAGCATTTGATTATCTGTAAAGGATTTTATTTCTTCTTCACTTACGAAACTTAGTTTGGCTGGATATGAAATTCTGGGTTGAAAATTCTTTTCTTAGGCATATTGTCTATTGGTCCTCACTCTCTTCTGGCTTGTAGAGTTTCTGCTGAGAGATCTGCTGTTAGTCTGATGCGCTTCCCTTTGTGAGTAACCTGACCTTTCTCTCTGGCTGTCCTTAACAGTTTTTCCTTCACTTCAGCTTTGGTGAATCTGACAATTATGTGTCTCGAAGTTGCTCTTCTCGAGGAGTATCTTTGTGGTGTTCTCTGTATTTCCTGAATTTGAATATTGACCTGCCTTACTAGGTTGGGGAAGTTCTCCTGGATGATATCCTGCAGAGTGTTTTCCAACTTGTTTCCATTTTCCTCCTCATTTCAGGCACCCCAATCAGACATAGATTTGTTCTTTTCACATAATCCCATACTTCTTGAAGGCTTTGTTCATCTCTTTTTCTTTAGACTTCTGTTTTCACTTCATTTCATTCATTTGATCCTCCATTGCTGATACTCTTTCGTCCAGTTGATCGAGTCAGTTACTGAAGCTTGTGCATTTGTCACGTATTTCTCATGTCATGGTTTTTATCTCTGTCAGTTCGTTTATGGCCTTCTCTTCATTGATTATTCTAGTTATCCATTCTTCCATTCTTTTTTCAAGATTTTTAGTTTCTTTACACTGGGAGTGTAATTCCTTCTTTAGCTCTGAGAAGTTTGATGGACTGAAGCCTTCTTCTCTCAACTCGTCAAAGTCATATGTCATCCAGCTTTGATCCATTGCAGGCCATGAGTTGCATTCCTTTAGAGGAGGAGATGTGCTCTTACTTTTTGAATTTCTGGCTTTTCTGCCCTGCTTTTTCCCCATATTTGTGGTTTTATCTGCCTTTGGGCTTTGATGATGGTGACGTACTGATGGGGTTTTGGTGTGGGTGTCCTTCCTGTTTGTTAGTTTTCCTTCTAACAGTTAGGACCCTCAGCTGTAGGTCTGTTGGAGATTGCTTGTGGTCCACTCCAGACCCTGTTTGCCTGGGTATCAGCAGCAGAGGCTGCAGAAGATAGAATATTGCTGAACAGCGAGTGTACCTGTCTGATTCTTCCTTTGGAAGCTTCCTCTCAGGGGTGTACTCCACCCTGTGAGGTGTGGGGTGTCGGACTGCCCCTAGTGGGGGATGTCTCCCAGTTAGGCTACTCAGGGGTCAGGGACCCACTTGAGCAGGGAGTCTGTCCCTTCTCAGATCTCAACCTCCGTGTTGGGAGATCCACTGCTCTCTTCAAAGCTGTCAGACAGAGTCGTTTGCATCTGCAGAGGTTTTGGCTGCGTTTGTTATTGCCCTGTCCCCAGAGGTGGAGTCTACAGAGACAGGCAGGTTTCCTTGAGCTGCTGTGAGCTCCACCCAGTTCGAGCTTCCCAGCGTCTTTGTTTACCTACTTAAGCCTCAGCAATTGTGGGCACCCATTTCCCAGCCTGGCTGCTGCCTTGCCTTTAGATAGCAGACTGCTGTTCTATCAATGAGGGGGGCTCTGTGGGCGTGGACCCTCCTGGCCAGGTGTGGGATATAATCTCCTGGTGTGCCATTCGCTAAGACCCTTGGTAAAGCGCAGTATTGGGGTGGGAGTTACCTGATTTTCCAGGTGTTGTGTGTCTCAGTTCCCCTGGCTAGGAAAAGGGATTCCCTTCCCCCTTGCACTTCCCAGGTGAGGCAATGTCTCACCCTGCTTCAGTTCTTGCTGGTCATGCTGCAGCAGCTGACCAGCACCCATTGTCCGGCACTACCTAGTGAGATGAACCCGGTACCTCAGTTGAAAATGCAGAAATCAGCCGTCTTCTGTGTTGCTGGCACTGGGAGCTGGAGACTGGAGCTATTCCTATTCGGCCATCTTGCTCCGCCCCCTATGCAAATTTTGAAAAAATAATTTAGAAGATTGGAGGATCCCAATATGTAATGCACAAAATGATATAACAGTCTAACTATATTATAAAAACATGAAAAAATCATGAGAGTGGGGAGGTTAAAGGTACTGATCTAAGCAATTTTAGAAATGAGTTGCATATGGAAGACTAAAGGCAAAACAAATTGTGTTTGTGTACTACATTCTAGTTGATAAAGTTGTGTTCCATGAGACTATAGATTAACAATTATATCACTATACACTTTTTTTAAATTAAATAATTAAACAAATGAGTGGAAAACAGTGGGAGCCACATTTCTAATTGTTGGAGTGGGAAGTTGCAGATAAAGAAATGGAGGAGGCTAGAACCATCTATGTGGTGATGCATTAGAGTCAGAGACATCCATTGATATAAACTCATGTTTACCTTAACATAGACATAATTTGAAAAAGAAAAATTCTACATATGGGTACATACATGAGTCAGCATATGCATATATGACAAACAATGTCACCCCAGTAGCACTGAACACACCTAGTACCCACACCTTCATTTCAATAAATTGAGCCACTCTCAATAAAAGGAACAAGGGCTGCCTGAAGAAATGACTGATCATTGAACTAGGAAAGAAAATATACCCAAAAGTCCATGAATGACAGACTGGATTAAGAAAATGTGGCATATATACACCATGGAATACTATGCAGCCATAAAAAATGATGAATTATTGTCTTTTGTAGGGACATGGATGAAGCTGGAAACCATCATTCTCAGCAAACTATTGCAAGGACAGAAAACCAGACACCGCATGTTCTCATTCAGAGGTGGGAATTGAACAGTGAGAACACTTGGACAGAGGAAGGGGAACATCACACACTGGGGCCTAGGATGGGGTGTGGGGAGGGGGGAAGGATAGCATTAGGAGATATACCTAATGTAAATGATGAGTTAACGGGTGCAGCACACCAACATGGCTCATGTATACATATGTAATGAACCTGCACATTGTGCACATGTACCCTAGAACTTAAAGTATAATAAAAATTAAAAAAAGAAAATACACAAGATGAACATGGAACATCTTATCATGTCAGGAAGTAATAAAGTGTTCCAAAAATATCCATAATTATAAGACATGTGAAAATGACACAAGAGTCAACTAAAACATTTCCAATGACAAATGGTTTAAAAAAACTGGGGTGGGGGGAGGGAACAATAAAATAAATACTCTAGTATTAAATTATAAAATAAAGTATAACATAAATATTTATTAGCACATAATGATCTAAATAAATGAACAATTCAACAAATACATGGGAGGAAAGAGACAAATTTCCCATGTATATTAATTCCAAACAATTTTTGTCAATACTCTGTCCTCAAGTAAGGGGAACATAACTCTCCACTCCTTAAGTGTGGAATGTGCGTAGTGACTTCCTTTTAAAGGGTACAGCATGAAAGGCTAAAAAAGAATGACTTTATAGTGGAGAAACCTGACAAGCACTACCTCAGCCACATCAAGAGTGATAAGTCATACTAATAATACGTACCCTTGATATGATTCGATTAAAAGTGCTGCATAGTGCTGCAACAAACATGCATGTGCATGTGTCTTTATAGTAAAATGATTTATAATCCTTTAAGCATATATCCAGTAATGGGATTGCTGGGTCAAATGGTATTTCTGGTTCTAGATCCTTGAGGAATTTCCACACTGTCTTCCATAATGGTTGAACTAATTTACACTCCCACCAATAGTGTAAAAGTGGTCCTATTTCCCCACACCCTCTCCAGCATCTGTGGTTTCCTGACTTTTTAATGATCACCATTATAAATGGCATGAGATGGACTGAATAAAGAAAATGTGGCACATATACACCATGGAATACTATGCAACCATAAAAAAGAATGAGTTCATGTCCTTTGCAGGGACATGGATGAAGCTGGAAATCATCATACTTAGCAAACTAACATAGGAACAGAAAACCAAACACTGCCTGTTTTCACTCGTAACTGGATGTTGAACAATGAGAACACGTGGACACTGGGAGGGGAACATCACACACTGGAGCCTATTGGAGGGTCAAGAGCAAGGGGATTGAGAGTATTAGGACAAATACCTAAAGCATGCAGGATTTTAAACCTAGTGACAGGTTGATGGTGTGGCAAACCACCATGGCACATGTATACCTATGTAACAAACCTGCATGTTCTGCACATGTATCCCAGGATGTAAAGTAAAATTATATCTATATGTACATAAAACCAGAATTTATTCATTAGTTGTAACAAAGGTAACATACAGTACCAATATAAGATGTTAATAATGGAAGGCTTAAATGTGAAGTATATGAGAATTCTCTCTGCTATCATCAAACTTTTCTGTAAATGTAAAACAGTTTTAAAATAAAAAGTTTATTTTTAAGTAATGAAAAACCATCCTAATCTCATTATATTACAGTGACATTTTAGAATGTTGTAGACAATTACACTAAGATCTTCCAGAACGAAAAATAGTCAATAGCCATTGAAATAATGAAGAGGCAGAATGGCAATGAATTTCTCTACCTGAAACATTAGGAATTAGAATCAATGAAATAATGCTTCCACAATTCTGAAGTAAAAGGATTCCCAAACCAGAATTATATAAATAACTATAATGTAATTGAGGTAACCTATGTATATGCATACATTACCTTTTGGGAAATTACATATTCTCTGCATCCCCTTTTGGAATCATGAAACTACTTCTTAGGAAGTATCTTTCCATACTTCATTACTCTAAAATTTGTTACATTGCTTCTTGTGCAATTGAAAACATAAGTTATATTAAACAATTCTTATTTCATAATGGGTAAACATATCTTTTATTTTTAAATCTCCAGGATTTAAATTTTGTTTTGGAAAGTATCACTAAGTATGTGCAATTTTATTATGCATGATCAAACTGGAGTAGTTAAACTGTTTTGACATTTATGGCACAATTATGGCCCAGATGTTTTCTATTCTGTTCTCTGAACTGTCTCAAATACCACTTTTCTAAAATTCACTCCTTTTTATACTATATCACTATGTTATAAATGGAAATGGAATTTCTGATACACGATCTGCCTTCTTTTCATGATAGATTCCTCTTCTTAAATATAAAAATCCAGAAGCAGAGAAGGAGACTGAGCACAAGTCAAAAGTCTCATGCTACTAAGTACTTATGGTTGAGTCAGAGGACTCTACATTCACAGAAACAAATGGGTTTCAGTATGTTTTTCCCTTTACCTGAAATATCCTTCTCATCCACCCAATTTACTGTTACTGAGCATTTTATTACTTTACAACTCTTTTTTATGTTTGTATTCCTGGGTCTTTTCCTTGTCTTTTCTCAGTGTTTTATTAATATCTTTGTAATATACACTTCTGTGTCTAACAAAGTGACAGTGTATTCCTCAAGAAAAATAAATTCATCATAGCCACCTCCATGCCCACAGTGCCTACCATACTATTCAATAAAATATTTGCCAATAGAATGAAAAATTAAGTAAAGAGAATACAAACATTATAGATGTCTATTCATCTCATTTTCTCACTTAATCTGTGGGTTATTGGTCTTATTATTTGTATAAGCTCATATTAAAGTGCTACTCTTAGCCAGAAGGATTTGTTGTAACTATTTCCCAGATAGTAGTGTATTAATTTCCCAGTTAGTAGCATATTAATTCCATTTATGAAGTTTTAATGTGTATTTATGACTTGTGAGAGTTTATATTTTATTACTTTTGTTACCAAATTGAATTTCAAACAGCAAAATGAGTAGTATTTTTTCCTGGGCTATTGGTCCTGTAAATTGGTAAACAAATCATGGTATCTAGCAAGTTAACTCTTTTAATCATTGCTCTCTGATCTTCATGGTCTTCCCTGTTGGGTCTTTCCTTTCTTCTTCCCTGTATCAGTAATATCTGTCATCATTTGCTATCTCTATTGTTGGTAGTCATGACTGACACCATTGGGTACAATTAGAAGGTAGCAGTATTAAACCATAAAACAGTATTAGAGGGAGATGTAATGAACTGTAGCAAGAATATAGGGTACACTTGTAGATGCCTAATGGGAAAACTTATTTTGACATCTTCAATTTCATTCTAAGCTCAATTCTTTCTGAATGAACTACATGTATTCAAATATATTTGAATACATTAAATATCCTGCATTTATTCAGGAGAATTTATATTTTGTGAAAACTTGAAGGTTGAGGCAGGAGAATGGCGTGAACCCAGGAGGTGGAGCTTGCAGTGAGCCCAGATCGCGCACGGCACTCCAGCCTGGACGACAGAGCGAGACTCCATCTCAAAAAAAAAAAAGAACCAAACAGATATCCACTCGTTTTCTTTTCTTGCATAAAAAATAAAAACCCTCTATGCAATGGTACATTCGATTTTATTATTTTAAATTTTTTAAACTGTTTTAAATAAAGCTGCAACAATTTTAGCCACTTCTACATAAGGAAAATAAATCCAAATTGTATACAAATATGCTCCAACTCTCATCGCTACTCCATTTAATCTTACTATAGGGATACAATGAGTTGTAAAGAAAGTAAACAAATGGGATTAGGGTAATCGCTTTCTGTAGTTCACTAATGATTTCTTTCCTGTAATTTTACACAGTTTCTGGCTTCACTGTTATTTTGGGCTGTGGCATGGAGTGTTTTTTATATGCTTGAGGTTCTATAAATTTTTTTTTTTTTTCAGCGACATACATATGTGTTAACTCACAGTTAAAAGATACTAAGATCTTATATTTTACTATGACTGGAAAGAGACTGTCACCATAGCTTACTGTTCCTGTAGTCTGTCTTTTCTTTGTCAACTCTAGTAGCGGAGAAATTTACGTAAATGCACAATACAGAATGAGAACCAGAACTAATTGTGTCACTCGCTGGCCATTTAGTTCTATTACAAAATCAACCAAAATGAGGTCAACAATGACTAAAAACGAATACATCTTTGCTCTCTTCAACAGCCAATTGGTCATTTTCCTTACCATTTGCATTGTGAAGCTAACAGGCTCTGTAAACATCAAAGATGTTTAGTAGATCTCTGTGGATGTAATGCTCATGAAAGAAGCAAGATTCATTCTTCTCAGGCAATAGGCTGTGACTTTAAATGTCTCCCACCTGCAGGCTGCCTTTTGGTTCTTCCATCTTGCCTTGCTCTTCCGATCTCGGGGCTGAGCTGGGGTAATATTTAAGAGTGGCCTCATACAGAGTACCTAATTTAGAATATTAAGAGTGGCCACTTCCATACTCAGCCCACACTCAGCATTTCCTTTCACACCTGCCTTTTCATGATTTGTGAGCACATCTGGGATGCTCCCTCCCCCACTACAGTATAAGCTCCTTTAAAGAGATTATTCATCTTTGTGTTCTTTTCTTCACCAGAGCCTTGAAAAATCATTCATATATAATATACACTGAAACTATATATGTATATATTCCAAGCAATTTTAATTGATCCTAGATTCCCCCAAAGTAATTATCTCTTTTAAAGTATTTCCCCGCTTAATTTTATACTTCACTTAGCATATCTTTGCTTTGAACATCATGTCATAATTATGATGTTCTTTAAAGTGTTGTTAATATTTCCTGTATTAATTCTGTCTTGTTAGCTATGTTGGCAAAAGCTCCCTGTTTTCCTGTGATTCTTTTAAATGAGCCCAGAGGCTAAAATGTAATTGACAGATTCAATAAAAGGCTTGAACATTGTTAACTTGCATTTCCATGGCACAAAGAAAGAGGCCCTCTTTTGGGATTTCCTGCTCACATGTACAGCCTCCTCACATGTGATTTCTTACGTTTCAAAATGGTAATGCACCCCTAAACTAAAATCGATTTGCAAATTCAATTCATATTAAAAATATCAGGAAGTGAAAGCCAAGGCACAGAATTAGGGAGGCAGATGTAATACAAATATAAAATATAAAAAATTTTGTTCTTGTCATTCTGATCTTCGCACTTTTTATCTATGCTTATCATTATTTCAGTTAAGAACATCTGAAAATAATTTAAGCAACAGAGAAGGATTTTATGCTAAGAAATCATAAAAACAAGAAGTGGAGACACGACGACTAAACGAAATATAGCCCGGATGGGATCCTGGAACAGGAAAAGGACAATGGGTTAAAAACTAAGGAAAACTGAAAAATGTATGGTCTGTAAAACGTTCATAAATGAAGAGGAGAACTTCCTGAATCAAATATTCTACCTCATCTTACAATTCTGCATTATAGAGCACTAGGATGTTATTAAATACCACTTCAGTTTTTAGTAAAAGCTACGCCAATGACTTAGTGAAAATAGGAATGTGGTGCTTTCTGTTGTAGATGCAGGAAAATGTTATAAAAAGATTTATTCTTATATTATATACAGTCTCCTTTTCCACTTTCATGAACATTAACCTATGGTCCCAGTTAAGTTACAGTGTGGACTTTATGGTATAAATAATTTCCTTGATTATTATTTACAACCACTAGGAAATAAGACATTGTTTTCAATACTTGTCAAAGCCCTGCCATGTATGGAACATACATTTCCCATCAAAGAGCAATGTCAAATTGTGTATTTTATGCTTCTTTGTCTTACCACTTCTATAATATGCAATTATTTATTTTCCTTTTGAAAGGGTGGGTTTGTCGACTCAGTCCTAAATCCTATTCTTCATTCATAGTATCTCTAGACTCCAGATTTTCAACCTACAAGAAGATTGAAAAAAATACTTTCAGGTGGAAACATTCTTGGAATCTGAACAGATTATGCTTTTGTATTAAGAGACAAGGCAGGACCACAGATTTATTCATGCCATCTCTCTGAAACATTTACTCCCTCTATTCCCTGCAGTGTCAGCACTTTCAGCACCTTTATCCTCAGCTTCCTTAAGGTTAGCTGAACATCTCCATCAAAGACAGTGTGCAGGCAACATGAACCTTGATCAGCGGGGCAAAAGATCTGGCTTCTAAATAAAACTAGACTTGAATTGGCTATTTATTTTGGGGCCAGTGCTGTTCCCTAGATACCACGTTCATCACCACTGAGTTGAACCAGGTCCCTCCTAAGTCTGACAGTCTGTGAATCTGAGGTGCTGGAAGTAAATAGAAATATGATCATAGGAGAAGCAGAATAGAACAGGAAGCGTGGATCACCTTGTTTGTCTCTATAGATGGTTGGGTTAGTCACAACCACCTCAAAAGGCCTCTGTTGGTACACTCTTCAGCACAACTACCAAGAAAGCCTTTCCTCATGCTCCCAACAAAAAATAAACTTTCCCTTCTGATTTTACTTAGTATACTGTATCCCCTTATAGACCCTTAATACGTCCCATGTTTGATTATAATTATTTACTAATATCTCATTTTAAAGTATGTATCAAATTAGTAAAAAAATACTTAATATGTGAAAAAGTATGGTGTTAATCTTATTTATGCAGAGTATGTAAATCAAAATTAGAATGCATCTGTCCTCCATGCCTGAGAAAATTAAAAGATTGAACAAATTGAAAGGTATTAAAAAATATTTTCATAAAGCGTAAAAGAAAACATTAGTATCTAAGCAACCCAGATAAAGTGCTTTTTAGTCAGGAGAGCTTAAAGCAAAAAAACCAACCAACCAAACAAACAAAAACACACACACACACAAAAAAAAAAAAAAAAAAAAAAAAAAGAAAGAAAGAAAGAAAGAAAGAAAGAAAGAAAGAAAGAAAGAAAGAAAGAAAGAAAGAAAGAAAGAAAGAAAAGGTAATATATGTCCTTTAAGAAAAAATTACTGGTAATTATACTCCACATTAAAATAGGCGAAATCAAATTCTCAGAGCCCTCAATCTGTTACTGATACTCTCATTTAAGTGTTGGGAAGCAGTTAAACTGTATAAAACAGAGCCTCTCCATTTTGTTTAAGGCATTTCTTCTTAACTAATAAAGAAGTTAAAACTGAAGAAAAATCATTCTTTGCCAGAGTAGTGGTTCAATTCAAAGTACAGAGAATGCCGTTTCAGTGTAAAGCCCGCTTTATCTACAGCTGGGGCAGGGTATCAGAAAGGACTTCCTAAAAAGAGAGGCAACTTGAATTCTACCTTGAGTAAATGACACTCAGGACTTGACTGAAGCAAGAAATGTGGTGTGTGTGTGTGTATATACATGCTTTCTCACTTGCTTTGCTAGATATATTCTGTGTGCCCCTCAGGATCTAGGCTTAACTCACTTATAGCTTTTGGGAAGTGACCTGAATAGGCTACAGTTGATGATTCTCTTATGCTTCACGCTGAACTCCATTGGCCAATGGGGAGACCATGCAGGAAGTCAAAGTGTCTGAGAGGGGGAAGGCAGGGGACTTATTCTAATAGATCCCAGGCTGAGTGATTGTCCCAGCATGGAAGTGTTCTGGAACCAAAACCATAGATATTTTTGATTATTATATCCATGATCTGAACCCAGGTTCAGGTGCTCCTTTGATCAATTAAGATTGTTTCCACACAACTCTTTTACTGCCAAACTAATAATTACTCCACCCTTTCACTCCCTAAGAGCCAAGGTTAGTAATAGCTCACTGTTACTAACCCTTAGATATTGCACTATTCTTTGTGGATTCTCTGTACTCTGTCCAAACATTTTTAAGAGGGTCCAGTAAGATACTTCTTGAGTTATACTAATATGAGTATGCTACTGGTTTCTTCCTGGAACACTGAATGACACATATGTCCTTGATGATTGGAGGAGACACAGGAAAATGTGGACACACAATAGAATAATCAGAATATGGAAATTCTAGACATTCAGAAAATCAAAATACCTTCAGTTTGAGAAAGTAAAAGATTATGGGCAGCTTATCCCCCAAAATTTAAAGACAGAATGTGCAGGGACACCCATGAACACAAATGAACATGAGACTCAAGCTTTGGTGCCTCCTACTGCTTTCTACAGCTCCTCTCCTTCCTAAGCTCCAGCTTCCTCACAGCTGTGCACCATATGGCTAAGCCTCCTCAAGCATCTGTGTCCCACTCATCCTATTCTAAGATGTCCATACTTGAAGGGTTTTATAAAATAGAATTATTAATCTTCGGAGACATGAAAGAGGTCATGAAATTAATTGAAACCACGTGTGAATAATATGTATATACGTGAATTTTCCTGGGAGGGGAAATCATTGGCTTTCAGTAGATTTTCAGCTGAGCTTATAATCTCTAACGCCCCAACACACACACACAAACATACACTGTTTTAATGTGAATTATTTGTTAATTTCTGATAAGAGATACATGAAGGTATACAGAAGTGCATTGAACATAGAGTGTACATAGGACACATATTTTATAGCATTGGTTCACAATGTAATAGATTTTACTATGGTGTTCTTGAATCAAAATACTTAGGTTCAAATCAGGTTCTAATTAACTGGTTGACATGGAACATTTTCTCAATATTTTTTATCCTAGACCTTTATGTGTTATAAATAAGAACAATAAAAATGCCTATATCAGAGGGTTATTATAGGAATAGCTGAGATATTACTGATGAAAACTCCTTGTAAACCAATATCTCATCCAAGAGTATTTTTATTTTAAACAAGACCCTTACACTTTAACCCAGGATGGTCAATCTTCAACGGTGGGCCCTGGTATCATGGTTTTATATATTTTAATACATTTGCTTGCATTGTACCAAAAAGTTTTTGCTAGCTTAAACCAATCCTATAACTAAAGACATCTGAAATTCTTCTCATGACAATTTCTACATAATTAAATGTAGTTATCTCATGTTATTTCATTTGGAGAGATTTTAAAAATGAATTTAATGTCTCTGAAAATGTTTTGTCAGGAGTGATATGTATTAGGTCATATATTATCACTTTCTCACCTATTATATGAAAATGTTGAGGTATTTAAAAAAAAACACATTTATTTTAGAGCCAGGAATCAATGTACTGTTGGGAATTAGATATACCATTATCATTGTTAAGAATTTAAAAATTATTGATATTTGATACCTGACCTTTATTAGTGTGTAAATTTTTAAAAATTTGCTAAACCTTTTCCAGTTTATTCACTAAATTTAACTGCCTAAATCACATATGTGAATATGTGATAACCTTCCTCCCTGCTTTCCTCCTGTTTACCACATTTCCTTGGTGGTTTCGCCTAGGAGCCCTTTTTTTATAAACTACTGGGACAAGGATTATCATCTCAGGCTTGCTTTGGAGGAACCTGACCTAAGTCATATAGTGTCCAGAGCGTCATATATAATTGACAAACAGTGGCTGTTGTAATAATATTAGCATTAATTTCATTAGTCATAAAAGCTAAATGACTTGTAAATGTGCTTATTTTATGTTCATCACATAACTCTTGGAGAACCTGGATTATTATATTTTAGGATTAATTCATTACATTCACCCTAGGCCAGGTACCTATTTTATTGTATATATTAATGAGGTACAACACAATATTCTGAGATATTTATACTTTTTGGAGTGATTAAATAAAGCTAAAAACATAACCATTTAATTTTTCCAACCAGCTTTTTTGAGCAAAAGGGATATATGGATTAGTATCTTGACCAACTAGATGCTTTGTCATGCCCTTGATAATCTTCATAGAAACTCTCTAACATCTGGTGAATCCAACATAATCGTAAAATTCAAGTGACTCTTTCTCTTTAAATTAATATATTTATAGCTTTGTCTACAGAGTAATCAGATAATACAACTTTGGGGACATTTCTGTGCAGAAAAAAAACCCACAAAGGATCTTTATGTAATTAAAGACACAAGGTAAAGTATTATTGGAGGGTTGAATAAAAGAACCATGTATTAGGACTCCTCAGTTCTGTTCCAACTGTTGACTTCATATGCTTTTAAGCCTATTACTTAATCTAATTTGTCCATTATTTTATAAAATGAACTCTGCCCCTTGTTTCAAGGGATAAACACATTTCAAATAATGACAAATTGATTAAGTCATTCTGCTAGCAAGTGTTAGATTAAGTTTAGTATGAATCACAATTTTGGGGTAATTAAATATATCTGCAAATTATATTATTCTGAAGAACTGCAAGTTGTATCTGATTTATAGTATTAATTCTGATAAGGAATGTGGAAACTTGAATTATATGGGGTTTGCTTTGGGTTCACAGCAAGGGGTTTGTGCTATAAGTGCTTTATTTAATGTTTTGTTATACATTAATAGTTTAGCAGTGAGAACCATTGAAAAACTCTATTATCAAGCATTTCCCTATACGACCTCTCAGTTATATAATTTGCACCCCAATGAAATATGCCAAATACAAGGAGTTTTTGAATTACATAAACGATGGTCAAAGTTAGACTAGAAACATCCATCGCCTTGTAATAATTTAAATATGCATCATGACATTAATAAAGTATATTTAAGTTTTGTAAGCCTCAAATTTTCTCTTCCCTATGTTATGCCAAGTTCAAAAAAGGCCAGTGGTGGGAGTAAGATTTCTGAAACTTGTAACAGATTTCACTTATTTCTTTCCCTTACAAATATGTCTTTATGATGCTATCATTAATGCATTATCAAAACTTTAATCATTCTGCATTTTTATTGATTGACTTGATATTTAAACAAGCACATAAGTTTTTACTATATTCCCCAAAGAAGCTGCAACTCCAAATATATTGACATATCACTGTGTCCATACTGGGATGGAGTTCCAATATTTTCTTTTTTGCTTTTTGCTGTTTTTGCTTTTAATTTGGTTTGTTACATTTGTATTTTAGTGAAAGAAGCTACTAAAGATTGCTATAAGATACAAAAAAAAAAAAAAAAATACATAGGAAACCAAGAAGTAGCCTAGGAGAAAAGGAATGAAATTAAACATCAGACTATTGCATCTTAAAATGGAATAGGGAATATCTCTGATCAATTGACGTGACCAAATCTAAGGTCGGGGCAGAAGAAACTAGGAGCTACAGAAGTTCCTAGTATCTTCACGAGTGAGGGATTCTGAGCAAGTAACTCACACTCAAAAGCAGGGTCTAATTTGTCACTAGAAGCCTGGTTAACACCAATACAAATTCCTCTTGTTGCAGCCACGCTAGCACTCTGGGGATATTGCCTAGGTCTATAAAGGAAAGAATTGTTTAAGAAAAGTGCTTAGATATAGAGTCCAGCTCTGCAGTGTCAGAGTGGCATGGATGATCATAGCTGATCATGGCAACAAGAAAGTTTTTCCTTCTCACCTGCATGTTAAGCTGAAATTGGATCAGCAATTAGAGCTTATGACTTTGTCACCAAATGACATTTTTTTAGACTATGACAGCACGAGGTTACTGAATTGATTTGAGGAAGGAGGGAAAAATGATATGTCTGAAGAGATGGGTTGGTGGAGGTCAGAGTTGCTTAATTTACTAAGATAGATGTGATTTTATATTGATATCCGAACATGATAAAGGAGACACATACATTAGTAAGAGAACAATATATAATTAAGCTACACGTGAAGCATTGGACTAGGAGCCTGAAATCTCGGGTTTGAGTTTGAGCCCTACACTCAGAGCCCAGTTGTACCACAGTTCAGACACACTTGCAGCCCCACCATCAATGCCTAAGGACAAAAACTCCTAAAAGCAGAGAAGAGGTCTGTTCCATCCTTTATGCAGCCTTTTCCACTATTAGGATTGCCAAATGAAAATTACACAAGCTGAAAATGTTAAGGAAACTCACAGAATGGGGGTAAGGGGATGCTTATACATAAAATCTGAGCTAATCCAAATTAAAATGCCTGCAATATTCTTTTAATGACAAATTTAAGATTTCTCTGTACTTTATATCAGTTATTATTCCAAAAATAATTATTTCCTTTGTTCCACAGAGGAAAACTCAATTTACAATAATTTTGTTATTTGAATTATTCAGTCAAGGAAATGTAGACAAGTCAGCTAATGGAGTTACGTCTTAAACCAAGTTAAGAACAGCAACAAATTTGTGTACTAAGAAACTTCTTTATTATAGAAGAAAATGAAGTATAATAGTAGTTCTGACCTATGCAACTCGCCAATAATTTCCAGCTTGCCTTAAGAGACTTTGATTTTTAGTGGCCTCATGCTCCACTGAATGGCAAAATTTCAAAGGTTACTTCTAGCTGGTATAATCAGCCCAACAGATCAAGTATACAGCTGTCACAGCAGCAAAGCTGGGAAAGCTACTGTGTCCTGAAAACATGGAGTAAGCTGAAATAAAAGCTACATATTCAAAGTAATAAATTAAAGGATGTTTCTACATGTTCATAATAAAACAAATCTTAAGAAAAATTCACATTTTCTTAATCCAATCTGTCACTGATGGACATTTGGGTTGATTCCAAGTCTTTGCTATTGTGAATAGTGCTGCAATAAACATACGTGTGCATGTGTATTTATAGCAGCATAATTTATAATCCTTTGGGTATATACCCAGTAATGGGATGGCTGGGTCATATGGTACATCTAGTTCTAGATCCTTGAGGAATCGCCATACTGTTTTCCATAATGGTTGAACTAGTTTACAATCCCACCAACAGTATAAAAGTGTTCCTATTTCTCCACATCCTCTCCAGCACCTGTTGTTTCCTGACTTTTTAATGATCGCCATTCTAACTGGTGTGAGATGGTATCTCATTGTGGTTTTGATTTGCATTTCTCTGATGGCCAGTGATGATGAGCATTTTTTCATGTGTCTGTTGGATGTATGAATGTCTTCTTTTGAGAAATGTCTGTTCATATCCTTTGCCCACTTTTGATGGGGTTGTTTGTTTTTTTCTTGTAAATTTGTTTGAGTTCTTTGTAGGTTCTGGATATTAGCCCTTTGTCAGATGAGTAGATTGCAAAAATTTTCTCCCATTCTATAGGTTGCCTGTTCACTCTGATGGTAGTTTCTTTTGCTGTGCAGAAGCTCTTTAATTTAATGAGATCCTATTTGTCAATTTTGGCTTTTGCTGCCGTTGCTTTTGGTGTTTTAGACATGAAGTCTTTGCCCATGCCTATGTCCTGAATGGTACTACCTAGGTTTTCCTCTAGGATTTTTATGGTATTAGGTCTAACATTTAAGTCTCTAATCCATCTTGAATTAATTTTCGTATAAGGAGTAAGGAAAGGATCCAGTTTCAGCTTTCTACTTATGGCTAGCCAATTTTCCCAGCACCATTTATTAAATAGGGAATCCTTTCCCCATTTCTTGTTTCTCTCAGGTTTGTCAAAGATCAGATGGCTGTAGATGTGTGATATTATTTCTGAGGACTCTGTTCTGTTCCATTGGTCTATATCTCTGTTTTGGTACCAGTACCATGCTGTTTTGGTTACTGTAGCCTTGTAGTATAGTTTGAAGTCGGGTAGCATGATGCCTCCAGCTTTGTTCTTTTGACTTAGGATTGTCTTGGAGATGCGGGCTCTTTTTTGGTTCCATATGAACTTTAAAGCAGTTTTTTCCAATTCTGTGAAGAAACTCATTGGTAGCTTGATGGGGATGGCATTGAATCTGTAAATAACCTTGGGCAGTATGGCCATTTTCACGATATTGATTCTTCCTATCCATGAGCATGGTATGTTCTTCCATTTGTTTGTGTCCTCTTTTATTTCACTGAGCAGTGGTTTGTAGTTCTCCTTGAAGAGGTCCTTACATCCCTTGTAAGTTGGATTCCTAGGTATTTGATTCTCTTTGAAGCAATTGTGAATGGAAGTTCATTCCTGATTTGGCTCTCTGTTTGTCTGTTACTGGTGTATAAGAATGCTTGTGATTTTTGTACATTAATTTTGTACCCTGAGACTTTGCTGAAGTTGCTTATCAGCTTAAGGAGATTTTGGGCTGAGACAATGGGGTTTTCTAAATATACAATCATGTCATCTGCAAACAGGGACAGTTTGACTTCTTCTTTTCCTAACTGAATACCCTTGATTTCTTTCTCTTGCCTAATTGCCCTAGCCAGAACTTCCAACACTATGTTGAATAGGAGTGGTGAGAGAGGGCATCCCTGTCTTGTGCCAGTTTTCAAAGGGAATTTTTCCAGTTTTTGTCCATTCAGTATGATATTGGCTGTGGGTTTGTCATAAATAGCTGTTATTATTTTGAGGTACGTTCCATCAATACCGACTTTATTGAGCGTTTTTAGCATGAAGGGCTGTTGAATTTTGTCAAAAGCCTTTTCTGCATCTATTGATATAATCATGTGGTTCTTGTCTTTGGTTCTGTTTATATGCTGGATTATGTTTATTGATTTGTGAATGTTGAACCAGCCTTGCATCTCAGGGATGAAGCCCACTTGATCATGGTGGATAAGCTTTTTGATGTGTTGCTGAATCCGGTTTGCCAGTATTTTATTGAGGATTTTTGCATCGATGTTCATCAGGGATATTGGTCTAAAATTCTCTTTTTTTGTTATACACCATGGAATACTATGCAGCCATCAAAAAGGATGAGTTTGCGTCCTTTGTAGGGACATGGATGCAGCTGGAAACCATCATTCTTAGCAAACTATCACAAGAACAGAAAACCAAACACCGCATGTTCTCACTCATAGGTGGGAACTGAACAATAAGATCACTTCGACTCAGGAAGGGGAACATCACACACAGGGGCCTATCATGGGGAGGGGGGAGGGGGGAGGGATTGCATTGGGAGTTATACCTGATGTAAATGATGAGTTGATGGGTGCAGCACACCAACATGGCACAAGTATACATATGTAACAAACCTGCACATTATGCACATGTACCCTACAACTTAAAGTATAATAATAATAAATAAATTTAAAAAAAAAGAAAAATTCAACAAAAATAGCCAGGCTTTTCATGTCTATGTGCTAATAACTATTTATTTGGACTAAACAGCACACACTTAAAATGTATTTGGCATTCTCTTGACCTAGAAGTTTCTAGCCATGGGAGAGAGAGCCGATTATATCTCTCCTTAATTGGGCTGTGAATGCCTTGAAGACATGAGCTTTCTCTTATTTATCCAATGCTTAGCAGAGTACCCGACAGCTGAGCGATGTTTCAATAACTGGATGAACTCAAATGCTTTATCTCTCCTTTTACCTTTTTATTTTCCTATAATTTTAATTATAAATGCTTCTGAAGATTCTAACTTAACACTCTATTTCTCTCATATATGATGTCTTTTTTCAATGTCATTCATAATTATGGATCAAATTTGAAATGCCATTTATTCTAAGAGATCTTTCTGTATCTTCCTCAATTACATGATTATTTTTTTCTCTCTCTCTTCTTTAACCCTCATTATCTTGCACCACAATCATGCCACTTAGCTTACTTGGTCCCTGATACTAGTTACTGAGGGATTTGACACATATTTAAGTCAAGAGTGACTGCTATCAGAAATTAGAATAAAAGTTATCTATTGATCTAAATAACATAAGACATATTGTTTCCTAAATCTCAAGTGAAAGTCCAATTTGTTAAATTAAGGAATCATTTCAAATCAGAATACAACTTATGGAGTCCTAATCATTGAATGAGAACAAAATAGGGACGGAAAATCACTCTCTGCAAGTAAGCATTTAATTTTGTTTGATTACCAGCTTCCTAAAGTTTCCATATTCCAATCTCTCTTCCTTCTTCTCATTCTCACTGACAACATTGTTTCCCATTTGACTGAGAAAACAAAAGCAATCAATAAAGAATTTCCACAGGATACCTTGACCAAACCTACCAAGCAATCTGCCTTGGTGCACTTTACTGCGTTTACTCAAGTTATTATTGAAAAGTTCTCAGTGTTCCTGTCAGGAACCAGCTCCTCTACTGTTCTGCTTGACCTTATCTCCTTTTATCTATTCAGAGACATTGCTTTAGTAGTTGTCCACACTTCCTCCTCAATTACCAGTTCCTCACTCTCTAATACATTCTTCCCATCACAAACAGATATGCTGAACTACCTGTTATAAAAAAGAAGGAAGGAAGGAAGGGAGAGAGGGAGGGAGGGAGGGAGGGAGGGAGGAAAATTCTGCAGTATTTCACATGTTTTTGTATTAGTGTTCTCCAAAGAAACAATACCAATGGGACACATAAACATGTGAAAGAGGAGATTTATTATGAGAATTGACTCACATGATTATGGAGGCCAAGAAGCCCCAGGATATGCTACCTGAAACTGGAGGACCAGGAAAGCTGGTGGTATAATTCAATCTTAGTCCGGTGGCCAAGAACCAGGGCAGCTGCTGGTGTAACTCCCTGTCAGAGGCTGAAGGCCTGAGAACCAGGAGGTAGAGGGTAAGGGGTGAGGAGGTGGGGTGAAGTTTATGTTAATTCTGGAGTCAGAGGCCAGAGAACCAGGAGCTCTGATGTCCAAGGTCAGGAGAAAGTGGATATCTCAGCTCATTAAGAAAAGGGGCACACTTGCTCTTCTTCCATCTTTTAGTTCTATTCAGATCCTCATGGATTGGATGAGGTCTGCTCATATTGGTGAGGGTGATCTTCTTTACTCAGTCTTCTGATTCAAATGCTAAACTCTCCTGACAGACAACTCACCATTACATCCTCAGGGACATACCCAGAAATATGCATAATGTATTATCAGCTATCTAAGAATCCTTTATCCTAGTTGACACATAAAATTAACCACTACAGCACTTTCACAAATACATTCCTCCAACTATTTTCTCTACTGTTTTTCTCCACTTCTTGCCCCTCCATCCTCTCCAACTGGCTTCAACCAGCTTTGACTTCACTACTTCACTGAAATAACTCATTTTGAGGTGACAAATGACCACATATTGTTAAATCCCATCATTATTCTCAGTCCTCATTTGCTTTTAATTTATGGACTACATTTGACACAGTTGATGCACTTTCTTCACCGGGTTTCAGAGCTCAGTATTAATTTGTATAAGTCTAGTCATTTAATGATTGTCTTTTTGGAAGGAAGATGACCTCCTGGAAAATGTCCAAGGAAATGGGCTGTAGCCAAGTGTTTAACACTGTCAATTCAAATACTCCTTCAGCTGTTAATTTGAGGAAGCAGAACAGGCTGTAGGCTAAGGTTCTACCGTATAATACAGTTGCAACAATAAGGATGAACTCCAACTTCACTTTCTGATTGTGCTGAGGGAGGTTAGTGCCCTCTGACTGTACAACTTGAAAACCCCACACTCTGTTCCAGGATTCTTCTCACCAAGCCTAGTATCTGCTGACTAGGTCCTTACGCCCTCCTGAGAGGCATATTTTTTCAATTTTAAAAATTTTCTTTCCAATTTCTATTTTAGATTCAAGGAGTACATATGCAGGTTTGCTACATGGTTAAATTGCATGTTATGGGGGTTTGGTGTACAGAAAATGTTGTTACCCAGGTAATCAGCATAATATCCAATAGGTAGTTTTTCAGTACTCACCCTACTCCCACTCTCTACCCTCAAGTAGGCCCAGGTATCTGTTATTCTCTTTGTGTCCATATGTACTCAATGTTTAGCTCCCACTGAGAACATGCAATATTTAGTTTTCTGTCTGTGCATTAATTTGCTTGGGATTAATTTGTCTCTAGTTTCTTCCATGTTGCTACAAAAAGAGGATTTCTTTTCTTTATGGTTGTGTAGTAGTCCATAGTATATATGTACCACATTTTCTTTATTCAGTCCACTGTTGGTGGGCACCTAGGTTTATTCTATGTCATTGCTAGCGTGAATAGTGCTGCAATGAACATCTGTGTGCATGTGCCCACATGGTTAAATTATTTATATTAATTTGGATATATATCCAGTAATGGGATTGCTGGGTGGAATGGTAGCACTATTTTACATTCTTTAAGAAATCTCCAGACTGATATCCACAGTGGCTTAACTAATTTACATTCTATCCAACAGTGTATAAGTGCTCCTTTGTTTTTTGACTTTTTAATAATAGCCATTCTGACTAGTGTGAGATGGTATCTCATTGTTGTTTTGATTTGCATTTCCCTAATTAATGATTAGTGATACTGAGCATTTATTTTCATATTCTTGTTGAAAATGTGTATGTATTCTTTTGAGAAGTGTTTGTTCATGTCCTTTTCCTTTTTTTAATGGGGTTGTTTGTTTTTTGTTTGTTGATTTAAGTTCCTTATAGATGCTGGATATTAGACCTTTGTTGGATGTGTAGTTTGCAAATATTTTCTCCCATTCCTTAGGTCATCTTTTTATTCCATTGATAGTTTCTTCTACTGTGCAAAAGCTCTTTAGTTAATTAGGTGTCACTTGTCAATTTTTGTTTGTGTTGAAATTGCTTTTGGAGTCATCATGATATCTTTGCCTGGGTCCTTTTCCAGAATGTCATTTCCTATGTTTACTTCTAGCATTTTTATAGTTTTAGGTTTTGCATTTAAGTCTTTAATTCATCTTGAGATGATTTTTGTATATGGTGAAATGTAGGGGTCGAGTTTCAATCCTCTGCATATGGCTAGCCAGTTGTCCCAGTACTATTTCTTGAACACAGAGTTCCTTCCCCATTGATTGTTATTGTCAGTTTTGTCAAAGATCAGATGGTTGTAGTTGTGTGACTTTATTTCTGTGTTTCTAACCTGTTCCATTGGTCTATGTGTCTGTTTTATGCCAGTGTCATGCTGTTTTAATTCCTGTAGCCTTGCAGTATAATTTAAAGTCAAGAAGTGTGATGCCTTCAGCTTTGTTCTCTCTACTTAGAATTTCTTTGGCTGTTCAGGCTCTTTTTGGTTCCGTATGAATTTTTCAAAAAGTTTTTTCCTAATTCTGTAAAAAATGACATTAGTAGTTTGATAGGAATAGCACTGAATCTGTAAATTGCTTTGTGTAGTATGATCGTTTTAACAATTTTGATTCTGCAGATCCATAAGCATGGAAAGCTTTTCCATCTGTGTCATTTTTAATGTCTTTCAGCAGTGTTTTGCAATTCCCATTGTAGAGATCTTTACATCCTTGGTTAGCTGCATTCCTAGGTATTTTATTCTTTTGGTGGCTATTGTGAATGGGATTGAGTACTTGATTTGTCTCTCTGCTTGGACGTTACTGGTGTATGGAAATGCTACTAATTTTTGTACATTGATTTTGTGTCCTGAAACTTTGCTGAAGTTGTTATCAGATCTAGGAGCCTTTGGGCAGAGACTACAGGGATTTCTATGTGTAGAGTCATTTTGACTGCGAAGAGAGATAGTTTGACTTCCTCTCTTCCTATTTGGATGCCTTTTATTTATTTCTCTTGCTTTTTCAATTTTATTTGATAACATTTTATGTAAATGTTGTGTATGTAGTCACCCAGGAATTGGTATATGGTATTTAAATTTTTTTGTATTGTTTTGTCAGGTTTTGATATAAAAGATAAGTTGGCAAGATAAAATCAATTATGGAACTTACTATCATTTTTGTCAGAGATGAATGAGAATTGGTATTGATGATTTGGTCGTTATTTTCCCAGAACTCTGCCTAAAAATTCTAATAATGTTAATACTTATTTGAAACCATGTTCTTCATTATAATCAGAAGTTTTCTCAGGGAAAAACTATTATTTAGAATGCTATGTTGTTCCTTAATAAGTACAAACTCTTGCTCTCATCTTTCATGTCTTTTTAATGAGTAACTAGTACAAATTATATTTCATTAATATTTCCCACTTAAGGATTTTATCTTATAGCTGTGAAAATGTCTTTAGAATAAAGTGGTTTAAATTATTATTTTCCTTGTCCAGTTAATAAAGCTTTCTGTCTTTGGTGCTTTTGATATCTGCCAAATATTTCACCTAACACTTTATAACTGTTTATCAGTGCATATTTTGGACTCAAGAATGGAGAGCCCAATTCCATCTTTAGGAATTGTATTTACCCTGATGAAGAGAAGCAACACGAGTAGCTGGTTGATAACATTTGCGCTGCCAAATTAAGACCGTGAATACTACTTTTCCTTTCAATAAAAGAGTTTTGCTCTTAATAGCACAAAAATATTTATCACTGTTCCTAAGTGGAAAATTATTATACAAAAATTATTTTCATTTAATGTTTTTCATTCCAACTGAAACACACTTTATAATTTATAATAACCAAATTTTCACAAAATAATTTAAAAAGAATTTTTGTGTAATTTAAGAAAAAGCACTTTCCCTGTATTCTTGCCTACGCATTTTCCTTCAGAAAGTTGAGATTTCAAGGGAGAAGAAATTGTAGCTTTAATTTTCTGTGCAAATAAAATGTAGTGTATCAATTTTGCTTTAAAATTGCTTTAAAATGCTCTAATAAGACTTCTTGAAACATTGAATTCAATCTCAGCATAATCCACTTTAGGAAATGCTAAGCAAATGTTATTAATCACTCAGTATATTATGTCATGTGTCTTCAATCATGTTTCCATTTAATTTAAAATGTTTGGAATAAAATTGCATTGTGAGCTGATTCAAGACTTAGGGGAAAGCATTAGTTTCTCAAAAATACTATGAGTCAAATTTAAATATGTATTAATGCAAATATACTTTTGCTGGCATTGAGTGAAATGCAGAGTCATTGCTTTCCTATATTTATTGAGATGACAACCAGGCCAGCTGTAAGTTTTGATTACATATTTAGAATAAAGTTATTTGATAATTAATACTAGATTAATTTACTCATCAAGATGAAATGGGAATGTTTAGTCCTAATGAGATAATATTGTTTTGTCTTGATTTAAGTAGGACTTTTCTCAGTATTATGGGAAATCTCATAATGGGACACACAGATACAATGGGAAATGGGAATTACCTGATCTTACTTCCTGTGGAGATGAGAGCAGAGAACAGAAGATAACAATGTTCCATGAATGACAATGAAATCAAAGAAGAGGAAGGTAATGAGTTAAGTAGGGGAGTCAGAGGCAAAAGTGAATCTGAAAATGAGGCCAATGGATCAGTACTACAGCAGCAAGGATGACACAAAGCATACACTGTGATGCAACCATGAGATCAGAAGAATGATGGAAAATCCTAGCATATAAGAGAAAAATAGAGTTTTAGGAATTTAAGAGACTGTTGAGTATATACCTAAGATGGGCTACATTGGTCTTTATTAAGCTGTGAGAATGACTCAGATGTATTTACAGGTTATGGCATAGGAAAAGGCAAAAACAACTCTTCTACCATTAAGATTCACTGACACCAATTGTGATTAGGCACACTGACAAATTGCCATTTTATTAACAGTAACTCTCTACATATCTTGCACACAGCACAGCCTAAAAGTTTTGAAAATTTTATATTCCAGGGAATACTTTCAATTATAGATTAATCCTAATGAAGGACAAATACTGTAGCATAACTGCAGGTTGGGAGGCAAAGTCTAAGGTCAATTCTACATGGTTTTCAAACAGTTCCCGAAGAGATGAAATCCTTGTTCAATAACTAAGCTGCTTATCAATGCACTCTTGAAGGCTTTCCTACATTTCCTCCCTAACTTTCCCATTGCCTCACTTGTGCTTCCATGACCACCTCCCAAATAAACACAAATCTTTGAGTTCCTGCATGTTTTAGGAATATTTAAGCTATGTACTGACAAATAAAAGACAAAGTAAGAATGTCAGAACTAATTAAATTTTTATTAATTCTAATATTTAATATAATTATTACTTTAAGATAGTGATTGACTTTGACCATTTTACCTTTAGAACATGAATTCAGATCACTTGCTTTGATCTAGTTCTTTTTTTAGTATATCCAAATACAAAATATATATATATATTTTGCTACACTTAACAGAATGGGAAAAAATACATATTCTTTTAGGTTTCCATTATTTTGAGGGGAGGGGATTCCTCTGCATTCAAAAAGCAAGGTTGCTGGTAGTTTTACATAGCATCAACAAAATGTCAATGCTAGCTTCATGTGGAATCAATGAAACATTAGCAAGGCCTCCAAAATTAGGTTAGTCTGGAAGCATACTCTCAATAGCTCTATAAACATGACACCAGGCTAGAGAAAAATGATAAAAATATTTTTAAGTTAAACATTTTTTTAAAGTGTTAAAAGTGATACAAAAGAAAGTTTAAATTGAACAAATGATGAGTCTAAGTAACATTATTAGATATTTAACATTCTTCTAAAAGTGTATGCCTATGAAATAGATAATGTCAATACTATACTTATTGAAAGTCTTCTAACATAATTTTTTATTTGCTTTTTTCTTTTCACTTGAAAATTTTTACTTATGAGAACCATAACTTGCTGCTTTTTTAAATATTATAACTAAAGTTTCTTATTTCATAGCCACATAGATTTTCCAACAGTAGGCTTAAATCTCTTTCCAGTCATTGTTGGTATAAACTGTTTGCCTGCAGAAACCCAATCATTGTCGAAAAAACCCTCCAATACATCTACAATATTGTCTTGAATGGTGTCATGCATATTTCCTTTACCAAATATAGTTTACCTGATATAATATAGCTATTGAACTCCTTAATCATAGATAATCCTTTCACACTCACACTCTTTCAAAAAATTCTAAGGTTTTCTTATGAAATAAGGAAAATAAAGAGTAGGAACTCATTGACAGCAGTAGTCTATTAGTGTACTACAAAGCTGCAAATTAATGAAATTTGAATCATCTTCATTTTACATGCATCCAACTCATTGAATCCTTTTTGGAAATTAAGAATCAAGATGTGGGAGTTTGTAATGCTTCAAATGTAATTATGAAATGTTTATTTTAAACCTAATAATTGATTCATAGCCTATCCATGGATGTTTATGAGCAATATTTTGTAAATCAATTTTTGACTATTTTTCTTTGCAAGTTGTTTCATTTGTTATAAGCCAAGTCATAATTTATTGTTAATGCACTTTTCAAAAAGCAATAAATAATTTATTCCCTTTTGAAATCAACTTAAAATAAGTAACTAAAGTCTATAACTAAAGATAAGGTAAGAATAGATATTTGGAAATTTTTAAAAAGTAATAGAAAAATAAAATAAAGATTCCAACTGAGATGGTGCAAGAATTGGAAATGGTTATAATAATACAATATTTTGATCTTCCAAAATAATGATTTTTCATTGCCAATGCCATTGTACAAAGAGGCATCATTAAGCAGCTATTTTTGCATATGCAAGATGAAACATTATGCCTTTTCTTTCCTTCAAAACTTTATTTTCAAAAGAATGCTTTATATGTAGAAAACGGTAGTGGTACAAAGTGTGGTAAAGAAAAACACTTTTTGTTTTCTAATTTACAAATGAAAGTATGGAGTTTTAATCAGAAGTTTAATATCTCCTGTGCAAGCTAAACACATAATTTTATATTCCATTATATAAGTTTGTACTTCTGTTGCAAAGACTAAAGTTGTCAGCATGAAAATATGTTCTCAATAGTCATAATAAGTCATTCTTTTACTCAAGAAATTTCAGTACTTATATAATGCCAGACATTTTTCAAATTACTGGGGATACCCCAAATACAACTAAGCAGACATGATCTCTGCATTCTGGAATTTATATTCTAGTTAAAAGAGACATACAATAAACAGATATATAATATCAGATGGCGATGAAAGTTATAGACTGAAATAAAGTAAAATAAAGATAGCAGGCATAAGGCATACTGGGCATAAAGGAGGCAGGGAGCTGCTACAAGGTCTGTAAGGTGACAAAAAAAAAGACCCCATTAATGCCACAAAAATATTCCCATTCATATTCATTCTAGTAATTTAATTTTTATACCTGTTATTAGTTTTAATTATTTTAATTTACCTTTGCTAGTGAAATAAAAGTTTATTTCCCAAAGAGCTGTTACTCAGCACCATATATTGAATAAGCTATCTTTTCTGTATTTATATAAATCACTGACTTCACCACAGGCTAAATCTCAAAGTACATACAGATGCACTGTTGATTTTTTTTTTCATATCTACTTGTCTGTTTTTGTGCCAAAATCATACTGTTTCAATAACTGTAATTTTATAATATAATTTTATTTCTTGTAGGATAATACAAACCAAATAAACAGTGAATACTCTTTTTCTTTCAAATGAACCTGAGAATCAGATTTTCAAATTTTGTAAACGGCCTTGTTAGAATTAGAATTGAAATTGTACTATATTTACATAGTAATTAGAGGAAAAACTATGTAAAAATGATATGATACTATTTCTTATCTTTTTTGAACTCACACTTAGAATTCCAGTAACAGGGTGGCTGGCAAGATGGCTGAATAGGAAGAGCTCTAGTCTGCAGCTCCTAGTGAGATTAACGCAGAAGGTGGGTAATGTCTGCATTTCCAATTGAGGTACCCAGCTTATCTCACTGGGACTGGTAGAAAATGGGTGCAGCCCACAGAGGGAGAGTGGAAGCAGGATGGGGCTTTTCCTCAGCAGGAAAGCACAAGGAATCAGAGAACTCCCTCCCCTAGCCAAGGGAAGCCGTGAGGGACTGTGCCATGAAAAATGGTGCACTTCAGCCCAGATACTATGCTCTTCCCATGGTCTTTGCAACCCACAACCAGGAGATTCTCTCGGGTGTGTTTACCACCAGGGCCCTGGGTTTCAAGCACACAGCTGGGCGGCCATATGGGCAGACACCAAGCTAGCTGCAGGAGTTTTTCTTCATACCCTAATGGCACCTGGAACACCAGTGAGACAGAACCATTCACTCTCCTGGAAAGGCAGCTGAAGTCAGGGAGCCAAGGGGCCTAGCTCATCAGATCACACCCTGATGGAGCCCAGCAAGCTAAGATCCATGGGCTTGAAATTCTCACTGCCAGCACAGCAGTCTGAATTCAAGCTGGGACACTTGAGCTAGGTGGGGGGAGGGAATTGAGTAGGCCATTTTCCTCTCACAGTGTAAACAAAGTAGCCAGTAAGTTCTTACTGGGCAGAGCCCACTGCAGCACCACAAAGCCTCTGTAGTCAGATTGCTTCTAGATTCCTCCTCTCTGAGCAGGATATCTCTGAAAGAAAGGCAGCAACCCCAGTCAGGGCATTATAGATAAAACTCCCATCTCCTTGGGACAGAGCACTTGTGGGAAGGGTGGCTGTGGGAACAGCTTTATTAGACTTTGATGTCCCTGCCTGCCAGCTCTGAAGAGAGCAGTGGGTCTCTCAGCACAGTGCTCAAGCTTTGCTAAGGGTCAGACTGCCTTCTCAAGTGGGTCCCTGAACCCTGTGCCTCCTGACTGGGAGACACCTCACCGCAGGGGTCAACAGACATCTCATACAGAAGAGCTCCAGCTGGCATCTGGTGGATACTTCTCTGGGATGAAGCCTCCAGAGGAAGGAACAGGCAGCAATATTTGCTGTTCTGCAGCCTCCTCTGGTGATAAAGGCAAACATGGTCTGGAGTGGACCTCTAGCAAACTCCAGCAGACCTGCAGCATAGAGGCCTGTTAGAAGAAAAACTAACAAAGAGAAGGAATAGCATCAATATCAATCAAAAGGACATCCACACAGGAACTCCATCCAAAACTCACCAACATCAAAAACCAAAAGTAGATAAACCCACGAAGATGAAAAAAAAAAAAAACAGTGCAAAAAAGTTGAAAATTCTAAAAACCAGAAAGTCTCTTCTCTTCCAATGGATCACAACTCCTTGTCAGCAAGGGAACAAAACTGGACAGAGAATGAGTTTGACGAATTGACAGAAGTAGGCTTCAGAAGGTGCGTAATAACAAACTCCTCTGAACTAAAGCAGCACGTTTTAACCCAATGCAAGGAAGCTAAGAACCATGAAAAAAGGTTAAAGAATTACTAGCTAAAATAACCAATTTAGAGAAGAATATAAATGACCTGATGGAGCTGAAAAGCACAGCATGAGAACTTCCTGAATTATACACAAGTATCAATAGCCAAATCAATCAAGCAGAAGAAAGGATATCAGAGATTGAAGATCAACTTAATGAAATAAAGTGTGAAGACAAGATTAGAGAAAAAAGTATGAAAAGGAACAAACAAAACCTCCAATAAATATGGGACTATGTGAAAAGACCAAATCTACGTTTTATTGGTGTACCTGAAAGTGATGGGAAAAATGGAAACAAGTTGGAAAACAGTTTTCAGGGTATTATTCAGGAGAACTTCTACAACCTCACAAAGCAAGTCAACATTCAAATTCAGGAAATACAGAGAATGCCACAAAGATACTCCTCAAGAAGAGCAACCCAAATACACATGATTGTGAGATTCACCAAGGTTGAAATGAAGGAAAAAATGTTAAGGGCAGCCAGAGAGAAAGGTCAGGTTACCCACAAAGGGAAGCCCCATCAGACTAACAGTGGATCTCTCTGCTGAAACCCTAAAAGCCAGAAGAGAGTGAGGGCCAATATTGAATATTATTAAAGAAAAGATTTTCAACCCAGAATTTCACATCCACTCAAACTAAGCTTCGTAAGTGAAGAAGAAATAAAATCCTTTACAAACAAGCAAATGCTGAGAGAAGCACTTAATATGGAAAGGAAAAAGTGGTACCAGCCACTGCAAAAAGATACCAAATTGTAAAGACCAATGACACCAAGAAGAAACTGCATTAACTAATGGGCAAAAATGACCAGCTAGAATCATAATGATAGGATGAAATTCACACATAACAATATTAACCTTAATCCATGTCCCTACAAAGGACACAAACGCATCCTTTTTTATGGCTGCATAGTATTCCATGGTGTATATGGGCCACATTTTCTTAATCCACTCTGTCACTGATGGACATTTGGGTTGATTCCAAGTCTTTGCTATTGTGAATAGTGCCACAATGAACATACGTGTGCATGTGTCTTTATAGCAGCATGATTTATAATCCTTTGGGTATATACCCAGTAATGGGATGGCTGGGTCATATGGTACATCTAGTTCTAGATCCTTGAGGAATCGCCATACTGTTTTCCATAATGGTTGAACTAGTTTACAATCCCACTAACAGTGTAAAAGTGTTCCTATTTCTCCACATCCTCTCCAGCACCTGTTGTTTCCTGACTTTTTAATGATCGCCATTCTAACTGGTGTGAGATGGTATCTCATTGTGGTTTTGATTTGCAAACCATCATTCTTAGCAAACTATCACAAGAACAGGAAACCAAACACCGCATGTTCTCACTCATAGGTGGGAACTGAACAATGAGATCACTTGGACTCAGGAAGGGGGACATCACACACCGGGGCCTATCATGGGGAGGAGGGAAGGGGGAGGGATTGCATTGGGAGTTATACCTGATGTAAATGACGAGTTGTTGGGTGCTGACGAGTTGATGGGTGCAGCACAGCAACATGGCACAAGTATACATATGTAACAAACCTGCACGTTATGCACATGTACCCTAGAACTTAAAGTATTATAATAATAATAATAATAAAACAATATTAACCTTAAATGTAAACAGATTAATTGCCCCAATTAAAAGAAACAGACTGGCAAATAGGATAGAGTAAAGACTCATTGGTGTGCTGTATTCAGGAGACCCATCTTATGTGCAAAGACAAACATAGGCCCAAAATAAAGGGATGGAGGAATATTTAAGAAGCAAATGGAAAGCAAAAAAAAAAAAAAGGAGGGTTTGTAATCCTAGTCTCTGATGAAATAGACTTTAAACCAGCAAACATCAAAACAGACAAAGAAGGGCATTACATAATGGTAAAGGAATCAATAAAACGAGAAGAGCTAACTATCCTAAATATATATGCACCCAATACAGAAGCACTCTGATTTATAAAGCAAATTCTTAGAGACCTACAGAAAGTCTTGGACTGCCATACAATAATAGTAGGAGACTTTAACACTCTACTGTCAATACTAGACAGATCAATGAGACAGAAAATTAACAAGGATTTTTAGGATTTGAACTCATGTCTGGAACAAGTGGACCTAACAGACATCTACAGAACTCGTCACCCCAAATCACCAGAATATACATTCTTCTCAGCACCACATGACACTTATTCTAAAATTGATCACATAATTGGAAGTAAAACACTTGTCAGCAAATGCAAAAGAACAGAAATCATAACACACAGTCTCTCAGACCACAGTGCAATCAAATTAGAACTCAGGATTAAGAAACTCACTCAAAATCACACAACTACATGGGAACTGAACAACCAGTTCCTGAATGACTACTGGGTAAATAACGAAATGAAGGCAGAAATAAATAATTTATTTGAAACCAATGAGAAAAAAGACACAAAGTACCAGAATCTTGGGGACACAGCTAAAGCAGTGTTTAGAGGGAAATTTATGGCAATATATGCCCAAGGAGAAAGGGGGACAGATCTAAAATTGACACCCTAACATCACAATTAAAAGAACTAGAGAAGCAAGAGCAAACAAATTCAAAAGCTAGCAGAAGACAAGAAATAACTAAGATCAGAACAGAACTGAAGGAGATAGAGACACGAGAAACCACTCAAAAAAATCAATGAATCCAGGAGCTGGTTTTTTGAAAAGATTAACAAAATAGATAGACAGTTAAATAATAAACAAGAATAAAGGAGAAGACTAATAAAGAAGAAAAGAGAGAATAATCAAATAGACACAATAAAAATTGATAAAGGGGATATCACCACCGATCCCACAGAAATACAAACTACCATCAGAGAATACTATAAACTCCTTTATGCAAATAAACTAGAAAATCTAGAAGAAATGGATAAATTCCTGGACACATACACCCTCCCAAGACTAAACCAGGAAGAAGTTGAATCCCTAAATAGATCAATTACAAGTTCTGAAATTAAGGCAATAATTTATAGATTACCAACCAAGAAAAACCCAGGACAGGATGAATTTTCGGCCAAATTCTACCAGAGGTAAAAAGAGGAGCTTGTACCATTCCTTCTGAAACTATTCCAAACAACAGAAAAAGAGGGACTCCTCCCAAACTCATTTTATGAGGTCAGCATCATCTTGACACCAAAAACAGGCAGAGACACACACGAAAAAACAAAATTTCAGGCCAATATCCCTGATAAACATCAGTGCAGAACTCCTTAATAAAATACTGGCCAACCGAATCCAGCAGCACATAGAAAAGCATATCCACTGTAATCAAGTTGGCTTCCTCCCTGGGATGAAAGGCTGGGTCAACATACACAAAGCAATAAATGTAATCTATCACATAAACAGAACCAAATACAAGAATCACGTGATTATCTAAATAGATGCAGAAAAGGCCTTCGATAAAATGCAGCATCCCATTTATGCTAAAAATTCTCAATAAACTAGGTATTGATAGAACCTATCTCAAAATTATAAGAGCTATTTGTGACAAACTCACAGCCAATATCATACTGAATGGGCAAAAGTTAGAAGCATTCCCTTTGAAAACTGGCACAAGAGGAGGATGTCCTCTTTCACCACTCCTATTCAACATAATATTGGAAGTTCTGGACAGGGAAATCAGACAAGAGAAAGAAATAAACGACATTCAAATAGGAAGAGAATAAGTCAAATTGTCTCTGTTTGCAGATGACATGATTGTATATTTAGAAAATTCCATCATCTCAGCACAAATCTCCTTAAGCAGATAGGCGACTTCAGAAAAGTCTCAAGATACAAAATCAATGAGCAAAAAAATCACAAGCATTCCTATACAGCAAGAATAGACAAACAGAGAGCCAAATCATGAGTGAACTCCCATGCACAATTGCTACAAAGAAAATAAAATGCCCAGGAATCCAGCTTACAAGGGGTGTGAAGGGCCTCTTCCAGGAGAACTAGAAACCACTGCCCAAGCAAATAAGAGAGGAGATAAATGGAGAAACAGTCCATGCTCATGGATAGGAAGAATTAATATCGTGAAAATGGCCATACTGCTCAAAGTAGTTTATGAATTCAATGCTGTACCCATCAAGATACCATTGACATTCTTCACAGAATTAGAAAAAACTACTTTAAATTTCATATGGAACCAAAAAAGAGCCCATATATCCAAGACAATCCTAAGCAAAAAGAACAAAACTGGAGGCATCACACTACCTGACTCCAAACTATACTACAAGGCTACAGTAACAAACACAGTATGGTACTGATACCAAAACAGATATATAGACCAATGGAACAGAACGGAGGCCTCAGAAATAATGCCACACATCTACAGTCATCTGATCTTTGACAAACCTGACAAAAACAAACAATGGGGAAAGGATTCCTTATTTAATAAACAGTGTTGAGAGAACTGGCTAGATTGGACCCCTTCATTAAACCTTATACAAAAATTAATTCAAGATGGATTAAAGACTTAAATGTAAGATGGAAAACCATAAAAGCCATAGAAGAAAACCTAGGCAATACCATTCAGGACATAGGCATGGGCAAAGACTTCACGACTAAAACACTAAAAGCAATGGCAACAAAAGCCGGAACTGACAAATGGGATTTAATTAAAGGAAAGAGCTTCTGCACAGCAAAAGAAACTATCATCCGAGTGAACTGGCAACCTACAGAATGGGAGAAAATTTTTGCAATCTATTCATTTGACAAAAGGCTAATATCCAGAATTTTCAAATAACTTAAACAAATTTATAAGAAAAAAACAACCTCATCAAAAAGTGGGCAAAGAATTTGAACAGACACTTCTCAAAAGAGTACATTTATACAGCCAACAAACATATGAAAAAATGCTCATCATCACTGGTCATTAGAGAAATGCAAATCAAAACCACAATGAGATACTATCTCGTGACTGTTAGAATGGAGATTATTAAAAAGTCAGGAAACAACAGATGCTGGAAAAGATGTGGAGAAATAGGAACAGTTTTACACTGTTGGTGGGAGTGTAAATTAGTTCAACCATTGTGGAAGACAGTGTGGAAATTCCTCAAGGATCAAGAACCAGAAATACCATTTGATCCAGCAATCCCATTACTGGGTATATACCCAAGATTTTAAAACTTTCTACTATGAAGACACATGCATACATACGTTTATTGCAGCACTGTTCACAATAGCAAAGACTTGGAACCACCCTAATGACCATCAATGATATCCTGGATAAAGAAAATGTGGCACATATCCTTAAAAAGGATGAATTCATGTCCTTTGCAGGGATGAAACTGGAAACCATCATTCGCAGCAAACTAACACAGGAACAGAAAACCAAACACCACATATTGTCATTCATAAATGGAAATTGAACAATGAGAACACATGGACGCAGGGAGGGGAACATCACATACCAGGGCCTGCCTGGGGGTGGGGGACTAGGCAACGGAGAGATTAGGAGAAAGACCTAATGTTGATGATGGGTTAATGGGTGCAGCAAACCACCATGGCATGTGTATACCTATGTAACAAACCTGCACGTTCTGCACATGTATCCCAGAACTTAAAAGTATAATAACAATAAGAAGAAGAATTCTGGTAACATCGCTTCTTTCTAAAATCAGCTGGTATTGATGAAAAGCAGATAGATGTGTCTTTCACATAAATAAATAATTAAATAAGTGAATAAATGTATGCATATGTAGATACACACACAACTGGTATACCATCAGCAAAAAACTACGAAAAATACCTAACATGTAATTTTAAATGGTTTATTTGTTCATTTTCCTTTTTTTTTTTAGAATTTTTAACTCTGTAAGATTGCTTTCTGTTTGCTTTTTACTTAGGAGTCATTTTGTGTGTCCTGTGAATTTGACGTTTCATATCTTTTTCTGTTCTGGATTATTTTGTTTTCTTCTTCCCCTTCTCTCTCTCCTTCCTTTGCATTTCCTGTGTCCTTTCTTTTTATAAATTTTATTAGACATACATTAGAATATTACCTCTGTGTCGATTAATTTTTTTTCACATTTTTAATCTTTGTTCATTTTTGGTGCTAAGGCAATTCCTTGGCTCCCTCCTCCAGCTCACTCTTTTTATCTTCAGCTGTATCTCTTCTACTAATTAGTTCTTTCATAGAGATTCAATTAATTATTATCAACATACGTTTTAAAAGCGATATTTATTAATATTTTTGAATAGTTAGTTATTTTAATACGGTATCTTCTCAAATACCTCAATGGATGTTAATTAGATACATATAACTTTTTATTTTTCTTTATTTTTTTTTTCTGTTTTGGTTTTTGTTTGTTTCTTTGTTTTAGTTTGGTGTTCTTTTTCATTGTGTTTTACTCCCTAAAAGCATTCTTGGTTCCTGTTTGCCTGTTCCTATTTGAGACTTAAAGCCTAGATTAAGCATTGATATCTGGAATTTATTTCACCTTCGTATTTGGGAATTCTTAGAACCTGGATATATTGTCCTATGTCTCAGGAAGGGTCTGGTACCAGTTCGGGGAACACATGGTATCAAGAACATTTACTTTAGAGGGAATTATTTTTAGATTTATCTTACAGGCAAACTCCACAGTCAAGAACTGTTTCTCTCCTACTTTTTATTATTATATTATTATTATACTTTAAGTTCTAGGGTACATATGCACAACGTGCAGGTTCGTTACATATGTATACATGTGCCATGTTGGTGTGCTGCACCCATTAACTCATCATTTACATTAGGTATATCTCCTAATGCTATCCCTCTCTGCTCCCCACTCCCCCAGCTCCCCACGCTGGGGCCCCAGCATGCAATGTTCACCTTCCTGTGTCCAAGTGATCTCATTGTTCAATTCTCACCTATGAGTGAGAACGTGCGGTGTTTGGTTTTCTGTTCTTGCGATAGTTTGCTGAGAATGATGGTTTCCAGCTGCATCCATGTCCCTAAAAAGGACACAAACTCATCCTTTTTTATGGCTGCATAGTATTCCATGGTGTATATGTGCCACATTTTCTTAATCCAGTCTGTCGCTGATGGACATTTGGGTCGATTCCAAGTCTTTGCTATTGTGAATAGTGCTGCAATAAACATACGTGTGCATGTGTCTTTATAGCAGCACAATTTATAATTCTTTGGTTATACACCCAGTAAAGGGATGGCTTGGTCAAATGGTATTTCTAGTTCTAGATCCTTGAGGAATCGCCACATTGTTTTCCATAATGGTTGAACTAGTTTACAGTACCACCAACAGTGTAAAAGTTTTTCTTTTACACTATTTCTCCACATCCTCTCCAGCACCTGTTGTTTCCTGACTTTTTAATGATTGCCATTCTAACTGGTGCCATCTAACTGATGGTATCTCATTGTGGTTTTGATTTGCATTTTTCTGATGGCCAGTGATGATGAGCATTTTTTCATGTGTCTGTTGGCTGTATGAATGTCTTCTTTTCAGAAGTGTCTGTTCATATCCTTTGCCCACTTTTTGATGTTTTTTTTTTTTCTTGTAAATTTGTTTGAGTTCTTTGGAGGTTCTGGATATTAGCCCTTTGTCAGATGAGTAGATTGCAAAAATTTTCTCCCATTCTGTAGGTTGCCTGTTCACTCTGATGGTAGTTTCTTATCATCCCCAGCCCACACCATTATTTGCCATTGATTTAGGCTCCAATATTCTTCTCTATGGTCCAAAAGTCACACTTGAAGTATTAAGATAATGTTTTCATATTGTTTAGAACTTAGCATCAGGTCTTTATTACAGATTACATAGGCCAAAAGCTCAATAGCTACAGGCCAGTGCTAATTATCTATCTATGAATCTATGCATCTATGTATCTATGAATGTATGTATATATCTATCTATCCATAACTCAATAGTTACATAGTCCAGTGCTCTAAATACAAACTTTTTTTTAGTGTCTTTATTATTATTATTATTATAAATACAAACTTTTAATACACTACTTCTGACTAGCAGTCAAGACTCTTTCTGCTATTTGTATTTGTTGACTCTGATCAGGTAGTTTTTCTGAGGTTTTTAAAAAGATCAATTTTCCCTCTCTCTTCTAGTTTGATGTTAGTAACTTTCCTACCTATGCCTGTTTTATCAGTAAGAGCATATAATATCACACAACTTGATGCACTCAGTAAACATTGTTTTAAAAATGAAAACCTGAACCTTAACCCATATTTGAACCATTTTATTTTCACGTATGCTCTTTCTAGTGTTTCAAGGCTTCTTGACACCTAACACTCATTTTTACTCTCTGATTCTTATTGGTGCCAAACATATTCTTTGCATTCATGTTTTTATATATTACAACGTATTTACGTATCTGTAAGTGATATATGCCACTTTCATGTGTTCTTGCATTTTACCTACATTGTATCATACCAAATTTAATGTTTCTACTAAAATTTTGAAAAATTTTCCATGAGGATACATTTATAACTAGTTCACTTAATTCAACTGTGTGATAACTTATTCTCAACTATTCTATTGAGCATTCAAATGTTTCCTATTTCCCCCAATATAACTAAGACTTTAACCACATCATTTATGCATTTTTGTGCACATCTGCGAGAGCTAATTGAAATCATCCGTTCTCAAATTTTCATCTGGGAATTCTTGAAGTACCCAAGATTATTTAAGGACATCCAGAAGGCTAAAAAAATTATAATAATACAGAAAATCATTTGCCTTTTTCACTTTCATTTTTTCATACTATACATTTGGAAGATTTGCATGACCCAGTGAGCTAATATTTTCCAAATGCCCAGTAGGTGAAGTTATAAAATTATGCATGAGTATAGACTTATTCATAGTACAAGATAGGCTGTTTCCACATCTTTGCTCTTCTTAAATAATGTTGCAGTGAATATGGGGGTATAGACCTCTTTTTGACATTCTGATTTCAATTCATTTGGATATTTACTGAGTAGTAGGATTTCTGGGTCAATGGGCATAAAGTTTCAGTTAGAGAAGTGGAATAAGTTTTGGTGTTCTGGTACATAGTATAGTGGCTGTGGTAATAATCACGTATTACATACTTCTAAATAGTTAAAACACAGGATTTTAAATGTTCTCACCACAAAAAAAAAATGACAAATATTTGAGGTCATGGATATGCTAGCCCAGTTTGGTCATTCCACAATGTATACACATATAGAAACATCATGGTACCCCAGAAATACATAAAATTGTTATTTTTAAATTAAAAAATTAAAACAAAGTAATGGATATTATTGTAAAAGAATCCAAAATATTTATTGACATGGCTACAGTTTCCATGGAAGTAAGCATTTTTAAGCAACTATTTATTGAGTCCTACTAATTAGGTTTTGATACAGTATAATAGTATACAGTATAAAAAGAATATCCATAATTGTATGAAAAATATACTAAAATACTAATTCCTGTAGCAAATACATATCTATGTGGGACCAGATTTTCTTCATATAGTTCAACCAGAACAACATATTGAATCAGAATGATTGCAGAGGCAGCTATGTGAATCCAACTCTTTCCTATTAAACCAAATAAAAAGATATAAACAGTGCCACTGTTCTCACTGTATTTTTTTATTTTGGAAAAAGTATTTTTCATAAAATATGTCATTTTAACATGTACCAAATTTATTATGTGATTTTAAAATAAATTAATAAAGTTTATCAGGTTTAACTTCTGTATGATAAACATTGACATATATAATTCACGAAAATGAAACTTCCTAAGGCCTTAAAAAATTTTTCAGAGTTTAAAGGTGTCCTGAAACAAAAAAGAGTTTGAGAATTGCTCCTCCAAGGGTAAACACTTAGCAGTGGAAATGAAGCCATGTAGGATATGCACCAATTTTAGCAGATATTGGAAATATATTCTTCAGTAGTGTTATACCAAACATAATGCCACCATTTAGAAAGATTATTAGTTTTTTTTTCATATCACTGACAATGTTTGGAATATTGGGAAGTTTTATTTTTCAATATGATGAGTGTGAAATGATATATAATTGTTGTACTTTATGTTTTTCTGCCCGTGAGGAAGTCCACAATGTTTTAAAAATCATGTTTTGAAGCATGGTCTGGTTTATACTGACCCAGTTCACTATACGTCATATACTGGTTATTTGACTTCTCAGAGAAGATTCCCTTTCCACAATTTCCATATACTGGAACTCAGCAAAATGTCTCCAAAGTATATGGTAATAAAACATTTTGGATGAAAGTAGGAAGGTGGTTTTGTGAACTTGCTTCACCCTGATTGGATCATGTATAATTCTGATTTCTTTAACAGATAATGCAAAATTACCTACATGTCCAAATTGAAGTGATGCTTTGGTATCTCGATGAGAACTAAGTAGGTCATCCCACGCTATTAGAGAAAGCAGTGTGGACCAATAAAAAGAGCACAGGCTGTGGAGATTGGAATCCTGCTTCTAGTTTTGTTCCTTAGTACTTGAAATGGAATACTAAAAAGAATAAAACAATTATTTTGCAATTTAAAGTTGTTAAAATGAGTTGAATATACTTTACTAACAGGAAAACAATTAATTTCAGGATAAAAATATAAATTGATGGAAAATAAACATTTAATGGAGAAGTCTACTAAAAGTGAAAAAAACCTAGAAATTTTAATATATAAACATAAAAGATAAAAGGAAGATAAAATTTAGTACCATTAAAGAAATGAATCATGATCAGAAATTAACAAAGATTTGAGGAAAAACTTGAAAGAAGAAGTAAATAAACAAAATCAATAATAAGATAAAGAAATTTTCTAAAAAAACAAATAAAAGGTTAAAATATAATATGATTGATATTAAAATATAATATTTGTATCTACTTTAAAAAAACAAAAATATTAGTGTTGAAAAATAAGAAAACCTCATCAATAAAATGTGCTTTCTCTCAGAGGATTGACAGATGGTATAGATTACTATATATGCGTATATAGTAACTGCATATGTATGCGTAGCATAACTTTTAAATATAATTATTTTCATAATAAAATTACAAATTGAAATCAAAGGATATTTCTAGATTGGGTCAATCTTCTTTCTGGGCAGTAGTTGAGAAAGTACATAATTTTCTACTTAAACCTTCTACTAATGCCCCTCTGAGAAGTCCAGCTTACTACTGCTGGTCATGAGTACTGACTACATTCTTCTGTCCTCTCCCAGACACTATGGTGTTCAGGTTTCTTAGGGATGAGCAATTTTCTTAGCCCAAACCAAATGGCTAAATGCAATTATGCTTTTTCTAATGTAATTTGGAAAATAGTGGACATGGAATCACTAAGAATCTGGGACTACTGACAGCATGAGGAGTTTACTCTCTATTCTGTTCATCATATTTCTCCCTCCACCTGCCCCTCAAAACACGTAGAAATTTTGGTAGAAATAACCTTTGTCTTCAAAGCCACTTCCAAAGACCATAAATCAGCATCAGCGTTATTTCCTCTACAACAGGAGACCAGCCTTCTGTACTGACCATACACTCATATTTGGGATATCATGGAGCTGAAAATCAGGACAAGAACTCTAAATTGACTATTTTTATTTCAGTTCAACTGGTGGTCCATTATAGTTCCATGTTAAAAAAAGAACTTATTTTCTCTTTATACAATAACATAGTCTACATGAGATATGATTCCACAGACATTATGCATATAAGATTCAAATCATATAAAGAACTGAAAGCCATGAAAAATTATGTAAATGACAGTTGAAGTTGTAACATCATCATGTACTTCAAAGTATAGTTAAAAAGTGATTACATATTGCTTTGCTACAAAAAAGTGAAAACAACCACTGTATGACTTCATTTAGCATTCAATAATTCTTAAAAATTAAGATCATAGTCACTTAATGGTCAAAGGATAGATGGTACTATCTTTTTAGATTGTTTTAAGCTTTAATTTACCAGAATCAAAATTAACAGAATTCTGTGATTAGGTCATAGATATTCCATTGGTATTCCATAGCCAGTTTTTGCTTCTTCTGTTTCTGCGACTCTTCAGTTGTGCTCTACCCTTGGCTAAGTACCCTGCAATGTAGAAGACGAGGATTTAACTAATTAAACCCTGCCAAAGATTGAGAGCCTCTATCTATTCCAATTATGTCAATATCAACTGGATCTAACAGCTAAAAATATAACTAAGTATTTTCTTGTCACTTGGGTTTTCCAATATTAACACAAACAGATTTTAAGAACCAATCATTTGTGTGACTGACTTACCATTGATCATATATATACCGTTCCACATACACCAACACACATACACACAAGCACATTTATTTATATATATTTTTTAAATGGACAATACACTGGGTAAGGGAAAGAGAGAGCCTCCAAAACTGTTAATTGGAACCTCAAAAATATTATTTAGAAATGTATATACTGTAAATGCAGTGATTTTGACTTATACAATGCTTTTAAAGAAAATATTTCGATATCACAAGTATGTCAACTTAATGTATTAATGATTTTGTGTCCAAAATAACTGCAATAGAAATTAAGAACTGTATTTGAGGAAATTGCAAAAAAGCATTCTAAATCTGGAACCCTGTTTCATGATGGTGAAGTTAAGCCATTTGTTTATTTCTCTTGCCCTAAAAAAGTCCCACTCGAATGTCCAAAGAAATGAAAAATAAGAAAAATAATTCCATAGTATCAATGGAAAAATGAAATAAATTATTAATGCACCAAAGTACTGAAGAATTTCTGGAAGAGATGAATTAGAGGTCAAATTGATGGAATAAAATAATCACTGATGTCTCTATAGGCAGAGAGAGTCCTTATGAGAAATACATAGAAATGTTCAATTGTCAAGTTCGGATGTATAGGAGCTAAGTTACTAGAGCCATGAGTGGGGATAACTGAAGAAGTCGTTAAAATGCAATATTTTCCAGAATGACTTTACGTAATGCATGCTAAATACACTGGGAAATTTTTCTAAGATGGGTAGTAAGGCCATGACATAGCCAAGTTAAAAGGGGAATAATATTTTATTTAAATTTGGGCAATCTCAACAAATAAGAAAAACTCTGGCACAGTGCAGCAGCAAAATCCCCAATGCCAATGTTATAACTGTTCCCATAAGTCCCAATGACACTAAAGATTTTAAGCACACACTGCCACAACAAAATTCCTACCAACAGAGGTTGGAAGGATGAATGAGTTAGAGAGTATCACCTGGGTTGAAAACGGGATGAGTTTAAAAGAACTTGATGGATCCTCTAGCTGAATATTTCCTAGCAACCAGATGTGCTAATCATAGTTAACCCAATCTGTTAAATAGATGAAGATTAGGAATGAAGGCTGTGTCAGTGCTCACTTGCTACATAAGGACAAAGCATGCTCAAAGACTCCCCCAAACACCTTCACATTCCAAGAGGGATAATGAGTAGATAAAAATATTAAAACCAAAAACGTTTTATAAGGGTCACACTCTACTTACTGGTATGTATCAATGCAAACCTGAGGGTCCCATTTGGAATGTGAAGGTGTTTGTGGAATTCCTGAGCAAGCTTCACTCTTTCTATATATATAAGCTTCACTCTCTCTCTCTCTCTCTATATATATATATATATATATTTGTGGAATTCCTGAGCAAGCTTCACTCTATATATAGCTAGCTAATAATACCAATACAAATGAAATTAACCACATGAAATCAAAACTTACTTTTTAAAAGAAAAAAACATGGACTTTTAAAAATCTAGTAATATAGCCAATAAGATTCGAGAGGATGTGATATCCATTAAGTTAGTTGCAGCCATAAAAAGAGTATACTTATTACCAAGGGCACACTTGTTGAATCATAGGATATGTTTACTTTAGTAAATAAACTAAACAAACTTTCTTTGCAAGTGGCTATATCATTTTGCATTCTCATCAGTGAAGAATGAGAGTTTCTTTTGCCACATGTCCTTGCTGGCAGTTTTGAATTTTAGCCAATTTAATATGTGTATAATGGTACCTCATTGTTGCTTAGATCATTTTAATAGAGTCAAATATTTCTTTGGGTCTATACCCAGTAATGAAATTGCTAGGTCAAGTGGTATTTCTGTCTTTGGGTCTTTGAGGAATCGCCACACTGTCTTCCACAATGGCTGAACTAACGTACATGCCCATCAACAGTGTATTAGCCTTCGTACTTCTCCACAACCTCACTAGCATTTTTTGACTTGTCACTAATAGCCATTCTGACTGGTGTTAGATGGTATCTCATTGTGATTTTGATTTGCATTTCCCTTATGATCTGTGATGTTGGGCTTTTTTTCATATGATTGTTGACTCCATGTATGTCTTCTTTTGAAAAGTGTCTGTTCATGTCCTTTGCCAACTTTTTTATGAGGTTGTTTGGATTTTATTCTTGTAAATTTGTTTAATTCTTACAGAGGCTGGATGTTAGATGTTTGTCAAAAGCATAGTTTGCAAAAATTTTCTCCCAGTCTGTAGGGTGTCTGTTTACTCTCTTGACAGTTTCTTTTGTTGTGCAGCTCTTTAGTTTAATTTGATCCCAAATCAACCTAAATGCCTATCAATGATAGACTGGATAAGGAAAATGTGGTACATATATACCATGGAACACTATATAGCAATAAAAAATAATGAGATATTTTCCTTTTCAGGAACATGGATGGAGCTGGAGGTCATTATCCTTAGCAAACTAACAAAGGAACAGAAAACTAAATACTGCATGTTCTCACTTATAAGTGGGAGCTAAATAATGAGAATACATGGACACACAGAAGGGAAAAACACACACTGGGGCCTTTCAGAAGGTGGAGGGTGGGAGAAGGGAGAAGATCAATAAAAATAACTAACAGATACTAGGCTTAATACCTGGGTGATGAAATAATCTGTGCAAAATCACCATGACACAAGTTTACCTGTATAACAAACCCACACTTATACCCCTGAACTTAAAATAAAAGTTAAAAAATAAAAAATAAAGAGCAGAATAAACTCAACTAAAAATCAAAATATTCATTTAGAAGGTTAGCTCAAATATTTCCATCTTTGTCAAGAGCAATAGCAAAAAACCATGAAAAGAAATTAAAAATTTTAATAGCTCTTTTGGGACGTAATTTACATATCATAACATTCATGCATTTTAAATGTACAGTTTCCTGACTTTTATAACCATGTTTATACATGATTTTTAACCAAGATCACAATCGAGATTTTAAAACACATTAATCAACCCCCAAATTCTCATCATGACACTTTGCAGTAAATCCAGGCTCTCACTCCTGGCCTTACATAACCAGGGCTGTCCTTTCTGTGTCATATTTCTAGACATTACGTAGAAGTGGAATCTTACTATATGTCGTTTTTTATACCTGGCTTCTTTTGCTTAAAATAACGCTTTTGAGATTCATTAATGTTGTTGCATATATTATCAGTTTGTTCCTTTCTAATTCTGAGTAGTACTGTATTATAGGCATATACCTCATTTTGTTTATCCTTTCACTAGTTGCTGGACTTTTGGACTTTTTAAAGTTCAAGGCTATTATAAGCAATGATACTTACGATCAATTCCAAGCTATTATTTGTATTTACACTTTATTATTGTTGGGTAGACACTTAGGAGTGCGATTGCTAGATTTTATGGTGATATAGATGAATAACTTTTTAAAGAAGCTGCCAAGCTGCTTTCCAAACGCTTCCATTTTTACCAGCAGCATATGAAGTTTCCATATTTTACCAAATCCTTGCCATCACTTGGTATTATTAGTCTTTTGGCTTATAGTCCTTCTAGTTGGTATATAATAGTATCTCATTGTGGTTAAAATGGAAATTCTGAGAGAAAACCTTACAGAGAAAAAAGAAAAATTGAAGAGGTATGAGTATATTTGAAAAAAATTTTCAAAAAGGAAATGGCATGTAAGAAAGAAACAATAAGAAAGATAGAATTTCAATGACAAATGTTGAATAATGATCTCTAGCCAGATATATTTTTGCTTGTGCTTATAAACTTCAATGATAAAGGAAAAACCATGAAGACTTCCAGGTGGACAAATATATTATCTACAAATAAAGATAATCAGATTAATATAAAAGTTATTATTTACCATACTAAATTCTGGAAGGCAATGTAGTGGCACACAGTACGAAGACAAACAATTTTGAACTTAGATAAACAGTACAATTATTATTCACAAATGAAAGCAAAGGAAAGTACCAGTTAACTTGCCTGGGGAAAAAATGAGACAATATTGTAGCTAAGTGGAACCATGATAATAAAAAACAGAATATAAGAAATTATAACTTTCATATAAACAAATAATTACAATGTTTAATATTGTTATTCGAATAAAGTGCTGTGAGAACACAAAAGGAAGGAAATTTCAACGCTGCCTGAAGATGTCAAAAGAGGCCTCTAAAAAGAGGGAACATGTGAATTAAACCTTGAAGAATAAGTCCAATCAACAGGTGAACACATATGAAAGACGGAGCATAGAAAAAAGAATAAGGAAAATGCATGGATAAAACAGTGATTCTTTAGCTCAGGTCTAAAAAATTAAAAATAAAATAAAGCATCATGTGCCCATCTGTAGCGTGAATATATTTTTGTATATAATTTACTAAACTGTTCTAACACATTTGTTCATAAAACCTATATTAAATACCTATTATTTGTTTTTCCCTGTGTCAGATTCTGGGTGTTGAAACAGAGTAAGTTATAATTCATATTCAACATCTGCTAATAGTGTAGAAGAAACAAAATGAGCAATTATACAAGTTATTATAATAAATAAGAAATCAAATTAGTCAGGACACAGACTCTGACACTCTGAAATTTGCATCCAGGAGATTTATTCAGCAAGGCTCTTGAAAAAGAGTCCCAGGTGATAGAAGAGGATCGGGTGGAGAGAGATGTTTAACTGTTATGTAGGCTCAACAAAAGTTTCAGGTGATTCCATAGGGATATCTGGAGTTAGGCTTTCCCTTAAGAGATGTCCCCAATTTACCCAAAGGAGTTAAGCCATGAAAGTCAGTGTAGAGGGGAAAAAAATCTTCCAATGGGCAAAGCTTCTAGAAGTTCACATGGTCACACACTGAGTGAAGTGAGAAGACTCTAAGATGAGTATATACATCCCTTGGCTATTGACAATGGCTTAGTTGTCTGGTTAGCAGCTTAGAAGGAAAAGAAACGGAGAGCAGAGAAAATGAGGTCTGGAATGGAGTCATATAGATAGACATAGGGAGGTGGGTCCAAAGTGTGAACATTTTATATGGCACATTAATGTCCACCAGAAACCATCCATTATGAAAAAACCACTGTAAAGTAGTGCAGAGTAAAGTATTATAAAGTGTTGCAAAGTATATAAAATGTCTCTGCCAGTAAATACTAACCAGTTTTTATGGACTCCCCACTATCAAACTGGCACAACAGGCACGTGGACTGACCATCCACAGTGGCAGAAATACCGGCTACCCATCAACCCATGCCAAATCTATCAGTAACAGAGACCAAAGCGAGCCTGATACAGCACTATTCCTCGCTGAGACCAATTTGCCACTAGATGGTAAGATAACCAGATCAGGCCTCTTTCTTGAAAGGATCAGAAGTTTTCCCTCACAGAGACAGATACCTATTCAAGGTATAGGTTTGTCATCCTTGCCCACAGAGCCTTAGCCAGCACAATCTAGAAGCTGACAGAATGCTTGATTAAAAATTATAGGATCTCACAAAATACAGCATCTCACTAAGGGAACTGCCAGAACATAGCATCTGACCAGGCTGTAAAACTCCCAGGCTGGAGTGCGGTGGTGCAATCTTTGCTCACTGCAACCTCCACCACCCAGGTTCAAGCGATTCTCCTGCCTCAGCCTCCTGAGTAGCTAGGATTAAAGGCATGTACCACCACGCCCAGCTAATGCTTTTTGTATTTTTAGTAGGGACGAGGTTTCACCATGTTGGTCAGGCTGGTCTCAAACTCCTGACCTCGTGATCTGCCCTTCTCCGCCTCCCAAAGCACTGGGATTACAGGCATGAAAAACCGCCCCTGCTCTGTTAATGTTCTTAAAGAATGATCAAGTACCTTGTCCTTAGAAATGACAGTTTGTGATTTCCTCAAACATTTTCATATTCTTCTAGATAAAAATTAATGTTATTGGAATGTTAAAATTATCAGTCACAAAATTTCTATAGACATTAAATACTATCATTAAAGTGGACAAGAAAGTATAGGACCAATAAAACCTATAAGGAATGATATGGCACTAGCAACATAAAATGAACAATAATTTAATATTATTAATGTATAAGTCAGGGTGGACTTCCATAACAAAAAACTACAGACTGGGTGATTTAAACAACAGAAAATTATTTTCTCATAGTTCTGGAGGCTGGGACGTCCAAGAACAAGTTGCTAGCTGATTCTGCTCTCGATGAGGGCTCTCTTTCTAGCTTACAGATGGCCATCCTAATGGTGGAGAGCGGTAAGCAGCTCTCTGGTGTATCTTTTTATAAGGACACTGATTCTGTCAAATTAAGACTCCATCCTTATAAGCCCATTTAACTTTAATCACTTCCTTAAATCAAATACATCCACAATGAGGGTTAGGACATTAACATATGAATTTTGAGGGGACACAGCCCAGTTTGTAGCACCTAATAAACACTGAAAGTTGAATCTAGCTTTTTCTTGGACCTATGGTTACAGAATTAGTGTTCATTTAAGTCTGACAAGGAGGAAAAATATAAATAGTTTTGTGAACATTTGAAAGGAATAAATGTTGCATAAACAAGGTTGGAAAATATGTGTAGGAACACTGCATCATTTCCACCTTTGCAAGGAATCCATTTTTGGCTTCCTGATATCTCTATATTCTCTCTCTCCCTATCTCTCTTGTTACTCTACCACTTTTTCCACCCTCAGGCTTTTTTTTCTTTTCTTCCCAAACATCTGAGTATGAAAATTACATAGTGAAGGATATGTACACACTAATTATAAAATTACAATTCTTGATGGTGTTTCCAGTTTATCAAAAGAAACAGAGTAACAAAGCATTTTACAAAAATAATACCCATTTTTTCCCTAAAAAAGATAAAATTTGATGTGAGAGAGTACTGCATGCCCCATACTGTCTTTATTTTGCTTTGTCTAGCTTGGGGCTTTTGAGACTATGGCAACCAAAGCACAAAAGAGTCATGTTGGGAAAGGTTAGTATATTCGGTTTCTGTTTTTCCCTATCAAATTATGGCAAACTTGGTGGTCTTAAACAAATTCTGTAAGTTCCAAGTTGTGTTATGTGAGAGTCAGGCAGTGTGGCTGGGTTCTCCTCTCAAGGTGCTATAAGCTAAAAGCAGCGTCCATCAGTCTGCACTCCTAGCTGTAGGTTCCAAAGGGGATCTGCTTTCATGCTCATTCAAGTTGTTGTCAGAATTTGTTATTGCAGTTGTAGAACTGAGACCCCTTCTGTTTTTCTAGCTGTGGACCTGGGACCTGTGGACCTTAGCTTACAGACATTGTTCTTAGGTCCCCCCACCCACGCAGCCTCTTCAACTTCAGCAGTGGACAACATCCTTTGTATCAAATCCGTCTTATACAGAAAATCTCTCTGACCTCTCTGCCTGACCACTGAGAGAAAAAACTGTCTGCTTTTAAAGGGCTTATGTGATTAGGTCAAGCATACCCCAAAAAACTCGATATCTTGAGGTTACCTGGGCTGTAGAATGTAATCTAATCACAGGAGTAAAACTTATCACATTTACAGCCCTGTGGATCAAACAGGGATGTGTACACCACAGGTAGGGAATGCTGGAGACCATTTTAGAATTCTCCCTATCATAGCCAGTTAGAGGGAAAATTACGTTTTTTAAAAAAGATCAACAAATAAAATCTAAAACACCATCTTGTTTTCAAAAATATCTTTAAAAACAAGTCGCTCTAAAAAGTTTGTGTGTGTATAAATAAAAATAGTCTATCACTTTTCGTGATGATTCGTCATCAGTTCTTACTTCCTAGGCTGGTATGTGCACACAATTTTTTTAAAAAGCAATTTATAGGAATTTAAGATTAAGTTTAATGTCCAACTCGATAACTCCTAAATTTATTCTTTCATTTTGGACCATTTTCCTCCTTGCTTAACTTTTGAATTTCTGCCATAAAAACAAAGCTCTATATTATTGACATAAATACTCATAATTTTTTTTTTCAGAAAACAGATTTTTCTGCTGGAATATGCATATTTCGGTCTAGTTCAGCATTTTTATCAAGAAAATGTATACAATTATCAATTCTAAAATGACACAAATTGTACAAATCATCCCTATACATTAGCATTAATAGCTACAAAGATAATATTTGTATCAGCCTGTCGTTTTTCTTAGGAACATTATGTAAGACACTTTACCAGACTCACTCTTTGCCTTCAAAGTGTTACTCTCACACTTCCCACTCCCAACTCTGAGTCATATTCATTTTTATACTAATCTTTTTAACTGTGAAGTAATTGATTTGAACTGACATTCAGGTACTTTATGTGAAGTCATGTATATAGTTTTAAATTAAAGAAAATAAAATCAACCGAAGATAGTACTCTCATTCTAGACTTCAAAAATTTACATAACTGACTACACTGGATTTTTATTTAATTTGTATTCTCAGCTGTTCTGAAAATTTATGCCAGCTATACTCTGAAATAACACTGGAGATTCATGCTTTTGAAGGCTATAATGGAACTGGAATTCTCAACTGGGAGGAGAATGCTAATTCTTATGGTAGTGAGCTGGAGTTTTTAACCTCTCTCTCACTGAGTAAAGCTACTAGAATCAATACTGGCTAGCTGGCATCCCAAGGGGTCTCCCTAGGGTTAGATTCAGGATATGTCCAATACTGCCTTGCATCCAAAGTCACCGACATTGTTCAACTGTGGCCATAATGTACAATAACAAAATTCTCAAATTTGGAAGTGTTCTTTGTGGACTAAATGAAATGATTTCTGAATATCTGATCCCATTAATTAATACTTTACAAAACTCTTGAAATGAAAACAAACAAACAAATGTTTTCTTTATGAAGACAGATTAAATTATCAAATTGTTTGTTTGGAAGCAAATCGGGTTAGACAACAGATGCTCCTTAGCTGGGTGTAAGCAGAGTGAGGGAAAAGATTGCCGTTTTCATCTTGACGGCAGCTGCAGAGCACTGTGAGGCATGTTTCTATTTACATAAAGATTAGTTACTCTAGAAGTTTGCCACTGGAAATACAAGAGTGAGAAATCAAAGAAACTCATGAGTCTTTTAAGTGTCAGCTATCAGGGCAAATGGAAGATAAAGTTTTTAGACCTTCTGAAACTTAATAAAAACTTACTTAGAGTGTTATGTTTTGTGAAGGAAAACACAGTGTGCAGCAGACAATCCAAGCTTTTGAAAATGAGAAATAAAGGAATATTATGCTATGTCATTCTACAAGAGAAGATAAATCTTTAAGTTTATGTCAAATAAGGGTGATATTTGAGCTGCAAAGTGTGCAGTAATGCTGATGCTTTGAAAACTCTGCTGTTTATTTAAAATTGAGTAATAGATATGGATTGGTGGTTTGGTTAAAGGAACAAGCAGCACGTGACTTTTCTACCTTCATTGTGTAAACTCAATAACCTTTTTAAGTATTTAGTTTTCGTATTTATAAAATGCCAGTACATAATTCTTGAAAAAAATCTCTCATCAGCAGCATCATCATTGTATGAAGCATCTATGAATGCTTCTCTTGATGCACAATGACAGGCACTGTACAACTCCTGTTCTGAAAGTCACAGATATGCCGTACAGGTACTGACAAGTGCAATAGAAAGCTATGTTCATGGGGATTGGTATTTGAAAAAGGAAACTGTTCAGCTAAGTAAAAAAGCAAGCAAATATTTTTATGTTAAGGAATAGATGCATTTGATGTCGTAGAGCATAAAGAGAATATCCAAAGCAGAGTCTGGAATAGAAAGCCAACAAGAGAGTGGTGAACTTGCTGAACACAGATAATTTCTGCTCTCCTGGAGTTTGAATTCTAATGGTTTGTGAAAGTGAAACGCTCAGACTCGCTCTGAGGAGGGTCACACAGGTGAAGTGGAAACTTTCTGATAGATGGACCTGGTAAAATCGTGTTTTACCTATAAGGATTAATTCAAAAATGCAACGTAATAAAAGAGAGGCAGAAAGAGAAACTGAGTGAACAAAGAAGGTATGTAAGATATATGCATGTGAGAAGTTACGCAAAATGTAGTTTAACATAGATGTAGAGAGTGGAAATGATAGGGAATGGAAACTCAGAGGGGGAAAGAACAGGAGGGGGTACATCATGAGAAATTATTTAATGGGTACAATATATTATATATGATTCAGATGATACATCCCCTAAAGCCTTGACTTGACCACTATGCAATCTATACATGTAACAAAATTGTACTTTTACCCTATGGATTTAGAGATTTTTTTAAAATTAAGAAATCAAGTATAAAGTCCTGAAGAAAATGCATAGTAGATGAAGCAGGATTTCAAAAAATATCACAAAACAAGACATGACCAAAGATGTCTGACTCTCCACAGAGCCCCTTTCTGAGGCCATTAATTGAATCTTATTGAATCTGCTTACATTTGTATGACCCTCACATATCATGTCAATATTTGGATAAATTTGTATTTATTTAGCCCTCATCTCTGTCTTGTTCGTTTTTGGAAACTCATAGAACCTGTCTCAGTGAAGTATATATAAGATTTCAATGTATATGTTTTGGATTGAATAATTTGATTGTATATTTATATTCAAAATAGCAAAGTGAATATTTTATTTCTCTTAGATTTTGTCACAATGTATTCCACTTTCTTAGATTACATACTTTAATTTCTTATTTTGGGGGCTTTCAAAACTATTTTGTGAAGAAAAGAGCAGGGAGAATTTATTAAATAAAACAAATGACAAAATAGGAATGTATCTTATAAACTTTCAAGGGTTTTTCTATCAAAGAGATGTCACATCATCCAGCACTTCTAGTTTAATGACTCCAAAGAGACATCATAAATTTAGTTTAGCTAAACGTCATTCTGTGACTTTATTTGTGTGTGCCTTCTTGGAGAAGTGAGCTCATGAATAAACTTCCTTGGTATTGATTGCCATGGATGATTTCAAAGGTTAAGAAAGGGGCAGGGGAAACAGAAGTGTCCTTGGCTGAAGGCCTTTGTGAAAAATCAGGCTGCCTCTTGAGTGGTCAAGAAATATCACAAGCAGAGAAAAATGGCAGAAATTTATGTAGGCTGATTGCAAGTCACACTGACCTAAGGAGAGTCCTGAGATGAAATGAACTATTTTCCTCTATGTCTTGGACAGCTTGACCTTAAGTCACTGTGACCCAGCTAGTTTCCCTGGATAAAGCCAGTGTCCATGTGTAGAGGACTGAAAGGACAAGTAAATCTACATTTATGCTCTTGTTCACACAAAAAAAATTGCAACCTAAATTTTAAAAGCAGGATTAGCTTGTGCGTGTTTTTAAAATATGCTGTAACACTTTCATGGCAAAAAACACAATTACCTTTGCACCAGCCTAATAGTTAACTGTGAAATCTAATGAATAATACCATTTCTACCAAGTAGTTAGAATGTTTCCTTTTATCACTCTGTCCTCAGTTCTTAACTCTTCCTCCTTCCTTGAATAGAAATGTTTTCTTCCTCTCAAATCCTACTGACGTTCAATGCCTTAGTCCTCATCATCCTTATATTTTTTTTTTCCCCATTGGATCCTCTTACTCCAGTCTCTCCCCATCCTCCCACCAAAGTTACCAATCTCTTTCCTATCTCTTCCACCAGGGTTGCCTTCTATTACACACATCTGATTGTATCTCCTCATAAATAATGATTTCTAATAACTCTATCTTGATAATTGGATAAAGTTAACTTTGCTTGGCATAATATGCAAAGCCCTTCTACATATGAGCCTATACTTCCTCTCCAACCTCATCTTTATCCACCTTTCCTCTATCACAATTCCAAACTGGACTTTTATATACATGTCATGACACGTGATGTTCTAAACACACCTGCACTTTTTTTAACCAGTATTGTTGGCTATTTATTGTTACCTAGAATTGCTTCCACCACCTTCTCTCATCCTTCCACTTGGAAGCCCTCCATGACTGCCCCACACAGAATTAGTTGCACATTCTTTTTCTGCACCCATAGTATTTTGTACATAACAATATTGGTTTATAGTAATTTAACTGCTTTACAGTTATCTCTTTACTTATCTTTTGTCTCTGCTAGATAGTGTTTTCCACAATAACAGGGCTTAGTCATGTTTGAGTTCTTGGTCCCCAACATAATAGATGATCAAATGTCAATGAGTTGAAATTTTATTTTTTGTTTGAAATGTAACTATTCTATTTCTCAAATGCATTATCTGTATCAAAGTTTTCCTTAATTATATTTTACAAAAGAATTATCTGTTACTTTAAATCTAGCCTCCAATGTCACACTAACAGTTTAGTGGAAACTTTAAAAGCACCTTCATTATCCTTTTTGTGACAAACTCAGGAAAGTAGGTCTTGACCATTATTGGGTTATGCAATGCAGGAAGGAAAGTCTGGTGTCAGCAATAATAGTATGAAATACTTTAAAAATTCTAAATTTCAAGTGGAGGGAAGGGCTTGCCTCTGGATGTTCAAAAGTTTTTGTGTGGATCTGCAACACTGGTGTCATCTCAAAGTTTGCAAGAAACACAAAGGCCCCCACCTCAGACTTTCCAAATCAGTTTTACTCCCCAGCTAATTGAGATGCATATTAAAGGTTGAGAAACACTGTTCTGGGAGAGATCAGTGTATGTGTATGTGTGTATGTATAAACATTTACTAATATCCTAAAGTAATATTCTGAGAATCCCCCTGTGGGATATGCTTGCTTACCTCATACTTTATAGGTTAGTCTCGTTCCTTTTTCCTCTTCACCAGAAAACCTATTTACTTCATTTTATGTATTTCATTTAGCTTTGATATTTGACCTTTATTCCAATTTGTCTATCTCATCCCTGACCTAGGAACCAAGTAAGAAGCCACTGAAATACATAGTTTCAGGAAAGTTTTAAGCATTTACTTGCCCAAGATCATCAAGGCTCTGTGTATTTATAACCTTAGCTATCTGCTCTCCAGTTTTCTGGCTTCGTAGTATGGTTTTCAAAGTGAATCTGAATTCGTATTTTGATGTCCATTATATCTTACCAGTTTCTCAGTTCACAAATATGAATGATTTCTTCATTTTCATAGTAACAGTGGCTCAAGGAAACAGATAATCCTTCTGTCCTAGCAAAAACAAAAAATGTCATTGCTAAGCTTAGTCTCCTACTCAACACCCTTCTCTCAAGACAAGTGGAATTGCAATATTTAAAAAGTTATTTCCATTTAAACTGTACATTATATTTTTACCTAAATAAATAGCTCTGCACAAGATAAGATGTAAAAATTTCTAAAGTTACACTGTGTCAATTTTCATAGAGATAAGCCTTGAGGTAGAATTTTTAGCCACAGATCATCAAATATCATAGGGACTTACTTAAAAATAATGGCATAATATTTTTCTGTTTCTTTCCTTTATTAAAAAATGTTTTCCTTGTTTAGAGGAGTAGCAAAATGTTTTTAACCCCAGGTTCTACTTTTATACACTCATTTGCATTACAAATTCAGGATACAATAAAAGTAAATATTAGGTTCAGTAATGACAGTGTTTTCATTTACAGTGTCTTGGCTAACTGGTCTCCAATTTTCTGACTGTAATATTCTGAGACAACCTTTGGGATATGCTTGCCTAGCTTACATATTATAGCTTAGTCCTATGACTTTTTCACCAGATAACCTATTTACTACATTTCGTGTTTTTCATTTAGCTCATATATTTGAACTATGTACATATATGTTTATCACATATATTTATCCTGTGTTTAAAACAAATTAATATAGGCAAAAGTTAAGATTTCTTCATTTTACAGTAAACTTCCACCTAACCTGGATACTCTTTTATTTATTTACTTATTTATTTATTTATTTATTTATTTTATTTTTATTATACTTTAAGTCCTAGGGTACATGTGCAGAACATACAGGTTTGTTACATAGGTATATGCGTGCCATGGTGGTTTGCTGCATCCATCAACCTGTCATCTACATTAGGTGTTTTTCCTAATGCTATCCCTCCCCTAGTCCCCGACACTCTGACAGGCCCCAGTGTGTGATGTTCCCCTCCTTGTGTCCATGTGTTGTCATTGTTCATCTCCCACCTATGAGTGAGAACATGAGGTGTTTGGTTTTCTGTTCCTGTGTTAGTTTGCTGAGAATCATGGTTTCTAGCTTCATCCACATCCCTTTAAAGGACACGAACCCATCCTTTTTCATGGCTTCATAGTGTTCCATGGTGTATATGTGCCATATTCTGTTTATCCAGTCTGTCATTGATGGGCATTTGGGTTGGTTCCAAGTCTTTGCTATTGTGAATACTGCTGCAGTAAACATGTGTGCATGTGTCTTTATAGTAGAATGATGTATAATCCTTTGGGTATATACCCAGTAATGGGATGTTTGGGTCAAATGGTATTTCTAGTTCTAGATCCTTGAGGAATTACCACATTGTTTTCCATAATGGTTGAACTAATTTACACTCCCACCAACAGTGTAAAAGCATTTCTATTTCTCCACATCCTCTCCAGCATCTGTTGTTTCCTGAATTTTTAATGATCACCATTTTAAGTGGCGTGAGATGGTATCTAATTGTGGTTTTGATTTGCATTTCTCTGATGACCAGTGAGGATGAGCAGTTTTTAATATGCTTGTTGGCTGCATAAATTCTTCTTTTGAGAAGTGTCTGCTCATATCCTTTGCCCTCTTTTCGATGAGATTGTTTTTTTCTTGTAAATTTGTTTAAGTTCTTTATAGATTCTGGATATTAGCCCTTTGTCAGATGGATAGATTGCAAAATTTTTTTCCCATTCTGTAGGTTGTCAGTTCACTCTGATGATAGCTTCTTTTGCTGTGCAGAAACTCTTTAGTTTAATTAGATCCTGATGTTTTAGTCATTGCCCATGCCTAAGTCCTGAATGCTATTGCCTAGGTTTTTTCTAGGGTTTATATGGTTTAGGACTTACATTTAAGTCTTTAATCCTTTTGAGTTAATTTTTGTATAAGGTGTAATGAAGGAGTCCAGTTTCAGTTTTTTGCATATGGCTAGCCAGTTTTTCCAACAACATTTGTTAAATACGGGATTCTTTCCCCATTGCTTGTTTTTGTAAGGTTTATCAAAGATCAGATGGTTGTAGATGTGTGGTGTTATTTCTGAGGCCTCTATTCTGTTCCGTTGGTCTATGTATCTGTTTTGGTACCAGTACCATGCTGTTTTTGTTACTGTAGCCTTGTAGTGTAGTTTGGAGTCAGGTAGTGTGATGCCTGACTTTCTTTTTTTCTTAGGATTGTCTTGGCTATGTGGGCTCTTTTTTGGTTCTATATGAAATTTAAAGTAGTTTTTTCCAATTCTGTGAGAAACTCAATGGTAACTTGATGGGGATAGCTTTGAATCTATAAATTACGTTGCACAGTGCAGCCATTTTCATTATATAGATTCTTCCTATTCATGAGCATGGAGGGTTTTTCTATTTGCTTGTGTCCTCTCTTATTTCTCTGAGCAGTGGTTTGTAGTTCTCCATGAAGAGGTCCTTTACATCCCTTGTGAGCTGTATTCCTAGGTAGCTTATTCTCTTTGTAGCAATAGTGAATTGGAGTTCATTCATGATTTGGCTCTGTCTATTAGTGTATAGGAATGCTTGTGATTTTTGCACATTGATTTTGTATCCTGAGACTTTGCTGAAATTGCTTATCAGCTTAAGGAGATTTGGGGCTGAGATGATGGGGTTTTCTAAATATACAATCATGTCATCTGCAAACAGAGAAAATTTAATTTCCTCTTTTCCTAATTAAATATTCTTTATTTCTTTCTCTTGCCTGATTACACTGGCCAGAACTTTCAATACTATGTTGAATAGGAGTGGTGGGAGATGGCATAACCTGAATGCCCTTCTATTGGGTCAAATTAGAAAACTACAAATCCAGTCATTTCAATTAATAATTAGATGGGTGGATAATAACAAAGCATTTGGTGCACAGATTAGGACACAGCTGTTGCAGTTTTAAAAACAGCTTTTGAATAAAGCTCTCAAAGATAAAGGCAATTGGGGTTGTAGAAGGGACTGAACTCATCTTCTCATCCTTCAGGGACAGCTACTCAAAAGTGAATCTCCAAACCACCTTGGGATTATATCATGCGCAAAGCACTAGAAAGCAATTTAGGTTATTGGCTCATCAATTCTTCCCCTTCCACCATCACCTTTTTTTTTTTTTTTTTTTTTTTTCAAAAGTTTCTCTACCACAAACTGAGGACAAAACCTTGGATTTGGATTAAGTGGTGATTATAACCAGGAATCAAATAAAAATTATCTGGTTTTAAAAAACCTTGTTATTTTGGTCAGTGACATCTTGGTGTGGCACATTCAGCATATATTAACAACCGCACTAAAGTTCAAAAAACTGAATTTCTCACTTGTTTCTATGATGCAATAGAGCATATAATTTTAAGCTCAATTTGTCAATTTAAGATATATTATTTTACAGGTTTTTGAGATATGTAACATGAGAATGAACTAGTGCCAAATATTCCTCAACTGTGTTCTTTTTGCTGGTCTTTCTTCATCTTTGAATCATTTTTATAATCTCTATTCTGTCTGAAGTAGTTCAACAAAATATCAAGGTGAATGTATTTTAAGTTATGAAGGATCAACAAAAATTTTCATACAAGGGTAGTTCATTGCAAATCTTCAAAGTGCCACAAAATAAACTGTACTCTTTACCCAGGCATTAAAGAGTTTTGACAATTTTACCCACTCAAGTTCCCTTCTTATACCCTTGTAAATGAAGTCTCCTATCTAGAAAAACTGGCCTACTCACGGTTCCTTAAACATACCCTTCATGATTCTGACACTTTGTCTCTTGTTCATGTCCTGTCACCTGCATGAAGTAGCTTCCTCTATGCTTTCTTCTTCTGCATCCACCATATGCATCTTTTAATGCACAACAAAAATCCCATTTCCCCGAAAAGTCTTTCTTTATTTTCCCCAACATTCCTTATTATCAATGTTTCTCATGAGTCATATTAAAAATTCTAATTTACATTGTTACTTATCCTTTTATATATAAGTTCTGTGATCTTTCAGAGAACAGGAATCTATATCAAGGATCAGAAAACTTTCTATAAAGAGACAGATAGTAAATATTTAAGGTTTTAAGGCTAAGAGTCAAAATTCAGGATATTACATAAGTAATCCTAAAACAAGAGAGACAGTGGAATTCTACAATTTTTAATGTAATTTAAATAATAAGAATTGAGTACAATCTTCTTAAATCTACTGATGAGAATGATAAAAATATTTGGAGGGATAAAAATATTTGGAGGGATAATGATAAAAATATTTGCTTATTTGGAGGTCAAAGTTAATTGACTACAAATATTCATCTCAGTGCTGATTTGTAATTAGATTTGATGTACATTCATGTGTCATAGAATAATGTTTTAGTCAACAATGAACCACATTTATGACAGTGTTCCCATAAAATTATAATATTGTATTTTTACTATATTTTCTCTACATATATTTCCCATTGTGTTAAAGTTCTCTAGAGTATTCAATATAGTAACATGCTTTGCAGGTTGGTAGCCTAGGAGCATACAGCCTAGGTTACACCTTACAATTTGTGTTAAGTACACTCTAAAAAGTTAGCACAATGATGATATAGCCTAAGAGCCCATTTCTCAAACCGTATTTCCATCATTAAGTAATGCATGACTGTATTTCATCTTTGAACCTGTCTTTTTACATAGACAGGTACTGTCAAATATTGATGATATTGATATCAATCCACAAGCATGATTTTATTTGAGTACGTTCATCATTTGGAAGATATCAATGGAATTCTATTAGATTTTCTTTGATATTTGCCTTTTAACATGTCAGTACATTGCAGATTAATCCTTCTAATTAAAAATTAAGTTAAAACTCATCAATTGCAAATTTAGATTTTGAAATGCATAAATTTCTTTTGCACTTGCACCAAAGTTTGAACTATGCTAATGCAACTGAGATTTGAGCAAATACATCCACTATAATTTGTGTGAGAATGGAGATTTGCTTCTTGTTTCAACTTTTGGCAGCACAGGAAGTGTATAAAGCAGTGTAACATTACTTGTCATTCAAAAATGTTGGTTGTCAAAATGACTTTACCATAGTGTGATTTTTCACATATAAGCACAGTTTTTTCCGGTAATTTTAGGTTACATTCATTAAGAAACATTATCAAGGTGATACCTCCTTCTTCTTTTGAAAACATATAATCTCATTCTGGAGCCAGAAACCTCACAGAAATAGAAAAAGAAAAAAAAAAAAAAACAAAAACAAAATATTCTGTGAAGTCATCAAACTATCCTTTGGTTAAACAACTCAGGATATTTAAGATAAAGTTCATCACTGACACTAGTGGTTCAATAACACATAATGGAGTCAAACATTTTTTATAAAATAGCTTCTAATGAATAATACAATAAATAAACTTTTAAAATCTTAACAGATTCCATTCCAGTTTGTATTGAATTTGAGTTTTCTAAACTTCTTTGAAAATGTCATCGTAGATATTCACAGAGGCTAATGCTTCGGTCACTTCAAACTCAGCACTGAGTACCTGACAAAGCGATAACAACTGAGCAGTGTTGGTAGCATCAGGCAATTCATCTGGAACCAAGTAAAACCAGGAAAATAATTGTTTTGTTCTTTTTTTGATGCTCCTCCCAAAGTCCTCAACAATTCAAACAACTATTCTTGCCTAAAGGCTAAAAATTTAAACAAGTTTATTTTCTATGGACAAATTTCTTCAGCACCTGCATTCAAACATGATTTAACTAACTCATTGGTAAGTGGTTTTCCTTGACTGATTAACAAAGGAGGTACCTGAAAAGTTACGTTGTAGCCTCGTTTTCATTTTTTTTTTCTTTCTTGGGAAAAAAACTGCACTGATAAGATATCTCATTTTAGATTTCCTCATTTTTTTGGCCATTGGTTTCCTATGAATTGGGAATATTATGATGGTTGCTTAGTCTGTGATATGGTTTGACTGTGTCCCCATGGAAATCTCAACTTGAATAATATCTCCCAGAATTCCCATATGTTGTGGGCAGACTGAGGGAGAGGTAATTGAATCTTGGGAGCTGATCTTTGTCGTGCTATTCCCATGATAGTCAATAAGTCTCACGAGATCTGATGTGTTTATCAAGGGGTTTCACTTTTGCTTCTCTCATTTGTCTCTTGCCATGTAAGAAGTGCCTTTCACCTCCCACCATGATTCTGAGGCATCCTCAGACACGTGGAGCTGTAAGTGGATTTTTTTTTCTTGTTCTCAGTTTTGGGTATGTCTTTATCAGCAGCATGAGAATGAACTAATACAGTCTGGTAATGGCTCTTTTAACTAGCAATAGGGTCATCACTTAATAAACAGAATGTTTTGTTGTCTACTTTAATAGACTTATTCACACTACACCTTGCCTCAAAATAGTAACATTCAAAGTTCACGTTCTCTTCTTCTTTTTTTTTTTAATATATTTATTATTATTATACTTTAAGTTGTAAGGTACATGTGCATAACGTGCAGGTTTGTTACATATCTATACTTGTGCCATGTTGGTGTGCTGCACCCATCAACTCGTCATTTACATCAGGTATAACTCCCAATGCAATCCCTCCCCCCTCCCCTCTCCCCCCTTCCCATGATAGGCCCCGGTGTGTGATGTTCCCCTTCCTGAGTCCAAGTGATCTCATTGTTCAGTTCCCACCTATGAGTGAGAACATGCGGTGTTTGGTTTTCTGTTCTTGTGATAGTTTGCTAAGAATGATGGTTTCCAGCTGCATCCATGTCCCGACAAAGGACACAAACGCATCCTTTTTTATGGATGCATAGTATTCCATGGTGTATATGTGCCACATTTTATTAATCCAATCTGTCACTGATGGACATTTGGGTTGATTCCAAGTCTTTGCTATTGTGAATAGTGCCGCAATAAACATACGTGTGCATGTGTCTTTATAGCAGCATAATTTATAATCCTTTGGGTATATACCCAGTAATGGGATGGCTGGGTCATATGGTACATCTAGTTCTAGATCCTTGAGGAATCGCCATACTGTTTTCCATAATGGTTGAACTAGTTTACAATCCCACCAACAGTGTAAAACTGTTCCTATTTCTCCACATCCTCTCCAGCACCTGTTGTTTCCTGACTCTTGAATGATCGCCATTCTAACTGGTGTGAGATGATATCTCATTGTGGTTTTGATTTGCATTTCTCTGATGGCCAGTGATGATGAGCATTTTTTCATGTGTCTGTTGGCTGTATGAATGTCTTCTTTTGAGAAATGTCTGTTCATATCCTTTGCCCACTTTTTGATGGGGTTGTTTGTTTTTTTCTTGTAAATTTGTTTGAGTTCTTTGTAGGTTCTGGATATTAGCCCTTTGTCAGATGAGTAGACTGCAAAAATTTTCTCCCATTCTGTAGGTTGCCTGTTCACTCTGATGGTAGTTTCTTTTGCTGTGCAGAAGCTCTTTAGTTTAATAAGATCCCATTTGTCAATTTTGGCTTTTGCTGCCGTTGCTTTTGGTGTTTTAGACATGAAGTCTTTGCCCATGCCTATGTCCTGAATGGTACTACCTAGGTTTTCCTCTAGGATTTTTATGGTATTAGGTCTAAAATTTAAATCTCTAATCCATCTTGAATTAATTTTTGTATAAGGAGTAAGGAAAGGATCCAGTTTCAGCTTTCTACTTATGGCTAGCCAATTTTCCCAGCACCATTTATTAAATAGGGAATCCTTTCCCCATTTCTTGTTTCTCTCAGGTTTGTCAAAGATCAGATGGCTGTAGATGTGTGACATTATTTCTGAGGACTCTGTTCTGTTCCATTGGTCTATGTCTCTGTTTTGGTAACAGTACCCTGCTGTTTTGGTTACTGTAGCCTTGTAGTATAGTTTGAAGTCAGGTAGCGTGATGCCTCCAGCTTTGTTCTTTTGACTTAGGATTGCCTTGGAGATGCAGGCTCTTTTTTGGTTCCATATGAACTTTAAAGCAGTTTTTTCCAATTCTGTGAAGAAAGTCATTGGTAGCTTGATGGGGATGGCATTGAATCTATAAATAACCTTGGGCAGTATGGCCATTTTCACGATATTGATTCTTCCTATCCATGAGCATGGTATGTTCTTCCATTTGTTTGTGTCCTCTTTGATTTCACTGAGCAGTGGTTTGTAGTTCTCCTTGAAGAGGTCCTTTACATCCCTTGTAAGTTGGATTCCTAGGTATTTGATTCTCTTTGAAGCAATTGTGAATAGAAGTTCATTCCTGATTTGGCTCTCTGTTTGTCTGTTACTGGTGTATAAGAATGCTTGTGATTTTTGCACATTAATTTTGTATCCTGAGACTTTGCTGAAGTTGCTTATCAGCTTAAGGAGATTTTGGGCTGAGACAATGGGGTTTTCTAAATATACAATCATGTCATCTGCAGAGAGGGACAATTTGACTTCTTCTTTTCCTAACTGAATACCCTTGATTTCTTTCTCTTGCCTGATTGCCCTAGCCAGAACTTCCAACACTATGTTGAATAGGAGTGGTGAGAGAGGGCATCCCAGTCTTGTGCCAGTTTTCAAAGGGAATTTTTCCAGTTTTTGCCCATTCAGTATGATATTGGCTGTGGCTTTATCATAAATAGCTCTTATTATTTTGAGGTACATTCCATCAATACCGAATTAATTGAGCGTTTTTAGCATGAAGGGCTGTTGAATTTTGTCAAAAGCCTTTTCTGCATCTATTGAGATAATCATGTGGCTCTTGTCTTTGGTTCTGTTTATATGCTGGATTATGTTTATTGATTTGCGAATGTTGAACCAGCCTTGCATCCCAGGGATGAAGCCCACTTGATCATGGTGGATAAGCTTTTTGATGTGTTGCTGAATCCGGTTTGCCAGTATTTTATTGAGGATTTTTGCATCGATGTTCATCAGGGATATTGGTCTAAAATTCTCTTTTTTGTTGTTGTTTCTCTGCCAGGCTTTAGTATCAGGATGATGTTGGCCTCATAAAATGAGTTAGGGAGGATTCCCTCTTTTTCTATTAATTGGAATAGTTTCAGAAGGAATGGTACCAACTCCTCCTTGTACCTCTGGTAGAATTCAGCTGTGAATCCATCTGGTCCTGGACTTTTTTGGTTGGTAGGCTATTAATTATTGCCTCAATTTCAGAGCCTGCTATTGGTCTATTCAGGGATTCAACTTCTTCCTGGTTTAGTCTTGGAAGAGTGTAAGTGTCCAGGAAATTATCCATTTCTTCTAGATTTTCCAGTTTATTTGCGTAGAGGTGTTTATAGTATTCTCTGATGGTAGTTTGTATTTCTGTGGAGTCGGTGGTGATATCCCCTTTATCATTTTTAATTGCATCGATTTGATTCTTCTCTCTTTTCTTCTTTATTAGTCTTGCTAGTGGTCTGTCAATTTTGTTGATCTTTTCAAAAAACCAACTCCTGGATTCATTGATTTTTTGGAGGGTTTTTTGTGTCTCTATCTCCTTCAGTTCTGCTCTGATCTTAGTTATTTCTTGCCTTCTGCTAGCTTTTGAATGTGTTTGCTCTTGCTTCTCTAGTTCTTTTAATTGTGATGTTAGAGTGTCAATTTAAGATCTTTCCTGCTTTCTCTCGTGGGCATTTAGTGCTATAAATTTCCCTCTACACACTGCTTTAAATGTGTCCACGATTCTGGTATGTTGTATCTTTGTTCTCATTGGTTTCAAAGAACATCTTTCTTTCTGCCTTCATTTCGTGATGTACCCAGTAGTCATTCAGGAGCAGGTTGTTCAGTTTCCATGTAGTTGAGCAGTTTTGATTGAGTTTCTTAGTCCTGAGTTCTAGTTTGATTGCACTGTGGTCTGAGAAACAGTTTGCTATAATTTCTGTTCTTGTACTTTTGCTGAGGAGTGCTTTACTTCCAATTACGTGGTCAATTTTGGAGTAAGTACGATGTGGTGCTGAGAAGAATGTATATTCTGTTGATTTGGGGTGGAGAGTTCTATAGGTGTCTATTAGGTCTGCTTGCTGCAGAGATGAGTTCAATTCCTGGATATCCTTGTTAACTTTCTGTCTCATTGATCTGTCTAATGTTGACAGTGGAGTTTTGAAGTCTCCCATTATTAATGTATGGGAGTGTAAGTCTCTTTGTAAGTCTCTAAGGACTTGCTTTATGAATCTGGGTGCTCCTGTATTGGGTGCATATATATTTAGGATAGTTAGCTGTTCCTGTTGAATTGATCCCTTTACCATTATGTAATGGCCTTCTTTGTCTCTTTTGATCTTTGATGGTTTAAAGTCTGTTTTATCAGAGACTAGGATTGCAACCCCCGCTTTTTTTTGTTCTCCATTTGCTTGGTAAATCTTCCTCCATCCCTTTATTTTGAGCCTATGTATGTCTCTGCCTGTGAGATGAGTCTCCTGAAAACATCAGACTGATGGGTCTTGACTCTTTATCCAGTTTGCCAGTCTGTGTCTTTTAATTGGAGCATTTAGTCCATTTACATTTAAGGTTAAGATTGTTATGTGTGAACTTGATCCTGCCATTATGATATTAACTGGTTATTTTGCTCGTTAGTTGATGCAGTTTCTTCCTAGCCTCGATGGTCTTTACATTTTGGCATGTTTTTGCAATGGCTGGTACCGGTTGTTCCTTTCCATGTTTAGTGCTTCCTTCAGGGTCTCTTGTAAGGCAGGCCTAGTGGTGACAAAATCTCTAAGCATTTGCTTATCTGTAAAGGATTTTATTTCTCCTTCACTTATGAAACTTAGTTTGGCTGGATATGAAATTCTGGGTTGAAAATTCTTTTCTTTAAGAATGTTGAATATTGGCCCCCACTCTCTTCTGGCTTGGAGAGTTTCTGCCGAGAGATCTGCTGTTAGTCTGATGGGCTTCCCTTTGTGGGTAACCCGACCTTTCTCTCTGGCTGCCCTTACGATTTTTTCCTTCATTTCAACTTTGTTGAATCTGGCAATTATGTGTCTTGGAGTTGCTCTTCTCGAGGAGTATCTTTGTGGCGTTCTCTGTATTTCCTGGATTTGAATGTTGGCCTGCCCTACTAGGTTGGGGAAATTCTCCTGGATGATATCCTGAAGAGTGTTTTCCAACTTGATTCCATTTACCCCCTCACTTTCAGGCACCCCAATCAGACATAGATTTGGTCTTTTTACATAATCCCATACTTCTTGCAGGCTTTGTTCATTTCTTTTTCTTCTTTTTTCTTTTGGTTTCTCTTCTCGCTTCATTTCATTCATTTGATCCTCTATCGCTGATACTCTTTCTTCCAGTTGATCGAGTCGGTTACTGAAGCTTGTGCATTTGTCACGTATTTCTCGTGTCATGGTTTTCATCTCTTTCATTTCGTTTAGGACCTTCTCTGCATTAATTACTCTAGCCATCAATTCTTCCACTTTTTTTTCAAGATTTTTAGTTTCTTTGTGCTGGGTACGTAATTCCTCCTTTAGCTCTGAGAAATTTGATGGACTGAAGCCTTCTTCTCTCATCTCGTCAAAGTCATTCTCCATCCAGCTTTGATCTGTTGCTGCCGATGAGCTGCACTCCTTTGCCGGGGGAGATGCACTCTTATTTTTTGAATTTACAGCTTTTCTGCCCTGCTTTTTCCCCATCTTTGTGGTTTTATCTGCCTCTGGTCTTTGATGATGGTGATGTACTGATGGGGTTTTGGTGTAGGTGTCCTTCCTGTTTGATAGTTTTCCTTCTAACAGTCAGGACCCTCAGCTGTAGGTCTGTTGGAGATTGCTTGAGGTCCACTCCAGACCCTGTTTGCCTGGGTATCAGCAGCAGAGGCTGCAGAAGATAGAATATTGCTGAACAGCGAGTGTACCTGTCTGATTCTTCCTTTGGAAGCTTCCTCTCAGGGGTGTACTCCACCCTGTGAGGTGTGGGGTGTCAGACTGCCCCTAGTGGGGGATGTCTCCCAGTTAGGCTACTCAGGGGTCAGGGACCCACTTGAGCAGGGAGTCTGTCCCTTCTCAGATCTCACCTTCCGTGTTGGGAGATCCACTGCTCTCTTCAAAGCTGTCAGACAGAGTCGTTTGCGTCTGCAGAGGTTTTGGCTGCGTTTGTTATTGCCCTGTCCCCAGAGGTGGAGTCTACAGATACAGGCAGGTTTCCTTGAGCTGCTGTGAGCTCCACCCAGTTCGAGCTTCCCAGCAGCTTTGTTTACCTACTTAAGCCTCAGCGATGGCGGGCGCCCCTCCCCCAGCCTCGCTGCTGCCTTGCTGGTAGATCACAGACTGCTGTGCTAGCAATGAGGGAGGCTCCGTGGGCGTGGGACCCTCCTGGCCAGGTGTGGGATATGATTTCCTGGTGTGCCTGTTTGCTTAAAGCACAGTATTGGGGTGGGAGTTACCCGATTTTCCAGGTGTTGTGTGTCTCAGTTCCCCTGGCTAGGAAAAGGGATTCCCTTCCCCGTTGAGCTTCCCAGGTGAGGCAATGCCTCGCCCTGCTTCAGCTCTCGCTGGTCGGGCTGCAGCAGCTGACCAGCACCGGTCGTCCAGCACTCCCCAGTGAGATGAACCCAGTACCTCAGTTGAAAATGCAGAAATCACCGGTCTTCTGTGTCGCTCGCGCTGGGAGTTGGAGACTGGAGCTGTTCCTATTTGGCTGTCTTGCTCCGCCCCTCCACTTTCTCTTCTTTTTATGTTTTGATGAAATGGATATTTCTAAGTATAATTATGTAACTAAATACATAAATAGGTAAATAAATACACCAGAATTTTAAACAATATACATGACACTCAAAACACCTTTGAGTTATGACTGATTTTGTAGAGCGTTGAACTGCAGTGAAAAGCAATGAAAGTACCATATATGTTCTCTGTTCCAACTGCTGCATTCTGCCATTGCAGCATAGAGACAGCCATAGACAATATGTTAGTGAATGAGTGTGATATGGCCCTATAAAAGTTTCTTTACAAATACTGAAATTTAAATTTCATTTAATTTTCATGTGCCAGGAAATGTTGTTGTTATTTTTCAACTACTTAAAAATGTAAAAAGTATTCTTAGTTTATGAACCATAGACAAATGGGAAGTAGGTTACCCTTGGCCCGCAGGCTGTAGTTTACTGACCCCTGGTCTATACCATTGTGCTTAATATAGACCAATGCAGAGTATGCAATTCCACACATCTACAGCCATCTGATCATTGACAAACCTCAGAAAAACAAGAAATGGGGAAAGGATTCCCTATTTATTAAATGGTGCTGGAAAAATTGGCTAGCCATAAGTAGAAAGCTGAAAGTGTATCCTTTCCTTACTCCTTATATGAAAATTAATTCAAGATGGATTAGAGACTTAAATGTTAGACCTAATACCATAAAAACCCTAGAAGAAAACCTAGGTAATACCATTCAGGACATAGGCATGGGCAAGGAATTCATGTCTAAAACACCAAAAGCAATGGCAACAAAAGCCAAAATTGACAAATGGGATCTAAGTAAACTAAAGAGCTTCTGCACAGCAAAAGAAACTACCATCAGAGTGAACAGGCAACCTACAGAATGGGAGAAAATTTTTGCAATCTACTCATCTGACAAAGGGCTAATATCCAGAACCTACAAAGAACTCAAACAAATTTAAAGAAAAAAACAACCCCATCAAAAAGTGGGCAAAGGATATGAACAGACATTTCTCAAAAGAAGACATTCATACAGCCAACAGACACATGAAAAAATGCTCATCATCACTGGCCATCAGAGAAATGCAAATCAAAACCACAATGGGATACCATCTCACACCAGTTAGAATAGCAATCATTAAAAAGTCAGGAAACAACAGGTGTTGGAGAGGGTGTGGAGAAATAGGAACACTTTAACACTGTTGGTGGGATGGTGAACTAGTTCAACCATTATGGAAAACAGTATGGCGATTCCTCAAGGATCTAGAACTAGATGTGCCATATGACCCAGCCATCCCATTACTGGGTATATACCCAAAGCATTATAAATCATGCTGCTATAAAGACACATGCACACGTATGTTCATTGCGGCACTATTCACAATAGCGAAGACTTGGAATCAACCGAAATGTCCATCTGTGACAGACTGGATTAAGAAAATGTGGCACATGAACACCATGGAATACTATACAGCCATAAAAAAGAATGAGTTTGTGTTCTTTGTAGGGACATGGATGCAGCTGGAAACCATCATTCTCAGCAAACTATGCAAGAGCCGAAAACAAACACCGCATGTTCTCACTCATAGGTGGGAACTGAACAGTGAGATCACTTGGACTCGGGAAGGGTAACATCATACACTGGGGTCTATCATGGGGAGGGAGGAGGGGAGAGGGATTGCATTGGGAGTTATATCTGATGTAAATGACGAGTTGATGGGTGCTGACGAGTTGATGGGTGCAGCACACCAACATGGCACAAGTATACACATGTAACAAACCTGCATGTTATGCACATGTACCCTAGAATTTAAAGTAATAAAAAAAAAAGAAAGAAAGAAATGTTAGGTGGCTAAAAATTACACACCTAAGTATTTGGTTAATATATGTTAATAAATTAAAATTTCTATTAAGTGATTTTAATTTAAAATTTCTATTAAATGTATTTATTTAACTGATGTTAGTAAGTTAAAATTTCTATAAATATGGATATACTCTTTAATCTGTGCATTGGTGAATCTGTGCATTATTCATAAGGAACTGGAAATATGCTCTCTAGCATGTATTAGTAAAATGAAGCAAATGATCTGCTGTGTACTACTGAAGTCAATTAAGACTAAGGTAATTTGAGCTAATCTATATCCACATCCACCTATTTGGAAAAAAAAGCATTATACTGGTCATTGCTGGGCCATTTGAAAATTTATAGTTTTAAAGTGTTTATTGGTTATGTACCAATACTTTAAAAATGATGCATTTAGATTTTCGCCTCTGAAGGAACTCACGGAATAACATCTGTGATGATTTAAATTTAGACAAGTTTTGCTTGTTTGACTTTTTCTTAGTTTATATTTGCATCCCTGGAAAGCAGTACAAGGTAAATAATTTATTTCTGTGCATTGGGACACTGAGTTCTGTTATAACAACTGGGAGGTTCATTCTGCCCTAAAAACCAGTTGGGAACATATAGGCAGCTTAGAAAATTTTCTATTTTTGTGTGTGGAAAATTAATCATGATTCAATAAATTATCCCCACAGAAGTGAACATAAGGAGGTTACTTACAATATATTTTTAGCTTGTAACTTTGTACCATCTACCTACAATGAGCCAGAACTTGAAACATTCTGAAAATATTTAGAATAACAACAGAGCACATGTTTAATTCACTTTATATTTAGTAGAAATATATTTATTAATTTAGTACACATTTAAACTTCTTCTCATGCTTCTATCTGGTTACCTAATTATTTTGTTCATCAATATTATTTAAAATAATACAGGCTAAATTAATGTTAATTCTCCAAAAGACCACTAGAAAACCTGAAGCTCAAACAAAACTCACTTTATGAAACCTACTGTAGTAAAGGAGAACACTAACTTGACAGTTTTATAGATTTCTCAAAAGGAGGAAGTCAGGAAAGTGAGTTTTGAAGACAGGTCTTGCAAGACAGGCAACTGGTTGGGTTTGGCAGAGTTTATGATATGATAGCTTTGAACTTCTGGGTAAAAGTGAAGCATGTTTTCAAAGCAAATATTCATGAGAAAAGTGTTAGATTTGTTAAATATGCTATTTTTAATTAGGAGTATTAGTTTTTTATTGCTGCATAATAAATCACCACAAATTTAGTAACTTTAAACAACATTAATTATCTTAACAGCTTGGGAAGGTTAGGGCACAGCTTAGCTGAGTGCTCTGTTCAGAGTCTCAGAATTCCACAATCTAGATGTCAAACTGCATTTATTTTTCGATCTTGACCTCCTTTTCTAAGCACACATAGTTGTTGGAAGAATTCAGTTCCTTGTTGCCATAGGGCTGAGTTCCCACTCTCTTACTGACTGTTAGCTATGTCCTCTCCTATCCTCAGAAGCCCTCACAGCCCCTTCCCATGTGGACCTCTTACAGCCTCTCTCTGAACCTGGCAGTCATACATTTTCAAAGACAGAGAATCAAAGGAGGGGATAGTCCCTCTTTTAAAGGGCTCACCTGATTTAAGATATGTCCACCCAGAATAATGTCCTTTTTGATTTTCTCAAAGTCAGTGGATTCAGGATCTTCATTTATCTGCAAAATACCATCACTTATTGCCATATCACATAATTACAGGAGTGATACACCAATGCTTTGGCCACTTTCTAATGTTTAAAAGCAATGTAGAGCTACTATTCCCACTCAAAAGGGCATTATGCAACGATTTCGGTCATTGCAGGTCATTTTAGGATTCTGCCTAAGGTAGTTACTCTGATCTTCCAAAAGCAAATTGATTTTTTAGAGAAAGTAGCTCAATTTATGTTTTGCTAATCCTTATTCTATTTAGCACAAAAAGAGGAAAGTATGCTTCATCATAGAATTGGTTATCATAGGTATAAGAATGTTGGTTTTCTGTTCTCAAAGGAAAGAAGTTTAACATTTCCTGATATTCCAGTTAAATTCTCTCAGAGCATCTAGTTAGTGGCTCAGTTTTTATATAATTCCTATTATACAAAAGACAAAATGATAGACCTGTAACAAATATCTAGCATCCTATGTTGGTTTGGACCATAGAAATCTGTTCTATATCTAACCGCTTTGCTTTCTATAATACCTAGAATTGTAAAAAAAAAAATACTAGTAGGGAGGAAATCTCTTTATCTTAAAAGCCACTTCAACACCAAATAGTGAATTATTTATATAATATATGATTGCATGATGGTGAGTTAATTTGTATCTTTCAAAATGGTTTGGAACTAAGGTCAAAATTAATTAGCAATGAGTCTTTCTTTTCTGCGCACTCTGTATCACACTTTCTGTGCCTGACCTAATGCAACTTACTGTCCATTCACCTTACCATCTTTCACTGTTCATCACACATTTCTTGTGGCACTTTAGTCTTCTCAGGTTCAACAATCCATTATTATAATCAATCCCGTTGCCCTCAATCCTTTCAAAACTTGGACTCTAGTATTATCCAAATGTCAGCTTAGTCCATACTTCTTTCTTCACAATCAAATATAATTGAAGAGAACGCACAACCATGCCAACAGATTTTAAATACATGATCATTAAGTTCAAGAGGGCCTGTTTTTTGCCGATTCCTGTCTACCACTCTTCTGAACAAATATTTTAAAACATTTTAAAATATTCTCCACTACCGGTGGAACCAGCTCCCAATATTTCAACGTAGGTTATTTTCTATTTTCCCTAAGTGTCAGCCAGTCTGAGAAATAAAGGGAAAGAGTACAAAAGAGAGAAATTTTAAAGCTGGGTGTCCAGGGGAGACATCACATGTCAGCAGGTTCCATCATGCCTCCTGAGCCACAAAACCAGCAAGTTTTTATTAGCGATTTTCAAAGGGGAGGGAGAGTACGAATAGAGTGTAGGTCACAGAGATCACATGCTTCAAGGGCAATAAAAGATCACAAGGCAGAAGGTCAGGGTGAGATCACAAAGTCAGGGCAAAACTAGAATTGCTAATGAAGGTCCGTGTCCCACTGGACACATGTTGTCATTGATAAACATCTTGGCAGGAAACACGGTTCAAGAGCAGAGAACCAGTATGACTAGAATTTGCCAGTCTGGAATTTCCTAATCCTAGCAAGCCTGGGGGTGCTGCAGGAGACTAGTGGGCGTTTCATCCCTTATCTGCAATTGCATAAGGCAGACACTTTCAGAGTGGCCATTTTAAAGGCCCCTCCTAGGAATGCATTATTTTCCCAGGGTTGCTAATTATTAATATTCCTCACTGAGGAAAGAAGTCAGTGATATTTCTCTTACCAGTTTTCAATAATAAGAGAAATATGACTCTGTCCTGCCTGGTTCCCAGGCAGTCATATCTAATGGTTATCTCCCTTGTTCCTTGAACATCACTGTTATCCTGTTCTTTTTACAAGGTGCTCAGATTTCATATTGTTCAAACACACAAGCTTTATGAAAAATGTGTGCAGTTAACACAATCTTCACAAGGTCCTGAGAAATGTTTATCCCTATGAGATGAATCACAGATCACAAAGCAGTTTCTCAGAAAGCTTCCTTGTAGTGATTATCTGAAGATATTTCTTTTTTCACCATGGACCTCAAAGTGCTCCCAAATATCCCTTGGCAGATATTTCCAAACTGCCAAATGAAACAGTGTATCCAAACTGCTGAATGAAAACAAATGTTTAACTCTGCAAGAGGAATGCACACATTATGAAGCAGTTTCTCAGAGAGCTTCCTTCTAGTTGTTGTCTTGGGATATTGGCTGTTTCACCATTGGCATTAATGAGTTCCCAAATGTCTGTTCGCAGAATGGACAAAAAGAGTGTTCTCAAATGATGAATCCAAAGAAAGGTTAATCTCTGTGAGATGAATGCACACATCGCAAAGCAGTTTCTCAGAAAGCTTCTTTCCAGTTTTTGTTGGAAGGGATTTTCTTTATTACCACAGGCTTCAATGCACTCCCAAATATCCTTTTGGGGGATCCTCCCAAAACTGTGTGGTCAAACAGCTGAATGAAAAGACAGGCTGAACTCTAGAAGCCGAATGCACACATCACAAAGCGATTTCTCAGATCGCTATCTTTTAGTTCTCATCCTGGGATATTCCTTTTTTCGTCATTGGCCTCAAGTAGCTCCAAAAAGTCCATTTGCTTTATGGACAAAAACAGTTTTTCAAAACTGCTGAATCCAAAGAAAAGTTTATTTCTGTGAGATGAATGCACACATCACAAAACAGTTTCTCAGAAATCTTCCTTCAAGTGTTTATCCAAAGATATTTCCTCATTCACCATAGACCTCAAGGTGCTCAAAAATATGCCTTGGCAGATGTTACCAACACAATGCTCCCAAACTGCTGAGTGAAAAAAAAGTTTTAACTCTGCAAAACGAATGCACACATCATGAAGCGGTTTCTCAGAGAGCTTCCTTCTAGTTATTATCTTGGGTTATTGGTGTATTGCCGTTGGCGTCTATGAGGTCCAAAATGTCCATTCGCAGAATGGACAAAAACAGTGTTCCCAAATGATGAATTCAAAGAAAGATTTAACTCTATGAGATGAATGCACACATCACAAAGCAGTTTCTCAGAAAGCTTCCTTGTAGTTTGTATCTGTAAATATTTCCTTTTCACCATAGGCCTCAAGTGCTGCCAAACAACCTTTGGCAGATTCTACCAAAACAGACATTCCAAAGTGCTGAATAAAAAGACATGTTTAACTCTAGACCACGAATGCACGCATCACAAAATGGTTTCTCACATCCCTTTCTTCTAGGTTTCATCCTGCCCTATTCGCTTTTTCACCACTGGCCTCAATGAGCTCCCAATTGTCCATTCGCTATATGGACAAAAACAGTTTTTCCAAACTGCTGAATGTAAACAAAAGTTTATCTCTGTGAGATAAATTCACACTTTGCAAAACAGTTTCTCAGAAACCTTCCTCCTAGGGTTTATCCGAGGATATTTGCTTTTTCACTGTAGACCTCAACACGCTCCCAAATATCCGATATTTGGTATATTAAGGGTATGTTACCACCACAGCATTTCCAAACTGCTGAATGAAAAGAAAGGTTTAACTTGGTGAGAAGAATGAAAAACATCAGAAAACAGTTTCTTAGATAGCTTCCTTCCAGTATTTATCCTGGGATATACTTTTTTCATCATTGATGTCAATTAGCTCACATATGTCCACTCGCATAATTTACAAAAACTTTTTTCCAAACTACTGAATTCACAGAAAGGTTTAACTCTGTGAGATGAATGCACATATAACAAAGCAGTTTCTCAGATAGGTTTCTTCATGTTATTATCTTGGGATATGCTCTTTTTCGCCATTGGGGTCACTGAGTTCCCAAATATCCATTTGCAGAATTGACAAAAAACAGTGTTAACAAATGATGAATCCAAAAAAAAGGTTTAATTCTGTGAGATAAATGCACACATTACAAAGAACTTTCTCAGAATGTTTCTTTCTAGTTTTGGTTGGAAGAGTTTTCCTTTTTCACCATAGGCCTCAAAGCGCTGCCAAATATCCTATGGCAGATCCTACCAAAAAAGTGTTTTCAAACTCTGAATGAAAAGAAATATTTAACTTCAGAAGATGAATGCACACATCACAAATCGCTTTCTCATATAGCTTTCTTCTAGGTCTCATCTTGGGATATTAGCTTTTTTGCCATTGGCCTCAATGAGCTGCAAGTGTCCAATTGCAGGATGGACAAAGAGTTTTTCAAACTGCTGAATCCAAAGAAATATTTAACTCTCTGAGAAGAATGCACACATCACAAATCAGATTCTCAGAACACTTGCTTCTAGTTTTTAATCTGAACACGAATGCACACATCACAAAGCGGTTCCTCAGATACCTTCCTTCTAGTTCTCATACTGGGATATGCACTTATTCATCATTGGCCTGAAAGGGTTCCCAAATGTCCTTTCACAGTATGGAGAAAGCCAGTGTTTCCAAACTGCTGAATCGAAAGAAATGTTTAACTCTTTAAGATGAATGCATGGATCAAAAGACACTTTCTCAGTAAGGTTCTTTCTTGTTTTCCTCAGAAGATATTCCCTTTTTCACCATAGGCCTCAGTGTACTGCCAAATATTCTTTGGCAGATTCTACTAAAACAGTATTTCCAAACAGCTGAATGAAAATAAGGTTGAAGGCCGGGCGCAGTGGCTCAAGCCTGTAATCCCAGCACTTTGGGAGGCCGAGACGGGCGGATCACGAGGTCAGGAGATCAAGACCATCCTGGCTAACACGGTGAAACCCCATCTCTACTAAAAATACAAAAAATTAGCCGGGCGTGGTGGCGGGCGCCTGTAGTCCCAGCTACTCAGAGGCTGAGGTGGGAGAATGGCGTGAACCTGGGAGGTGGAGCTTGCAGTGAGCCGAGATTGCGCCACTGCACTCCAGCCTGGGAGACACAGCGAGACTCCGTATCAAAAAAAAAAAAAAAAAAAAAAAAGAAAAAAAAGAAAATAAGGTTGAATTCAGTGAGAATAATGCACTAGTCTCAAAGTGATTTCTCAGATAACTTCGTTCTGGCTCTCATCCTGGCATATTCCCTCCTTTGCCTTTGGCCAGAAAGAGTTCCCAAATATCCTTTCATAGAATGGACAAAACCATTGTGCCCAAACTGCTGAATCCAAAGAAAGGGTTAACTCTATTAGATGAATTCACCCATCAAAAAGCACTTTCTCAGAAAGCTTCTTTCTAGTGTTTGTCGGAAGATATTTCCTTTTTCACCCTAGGCCTCAATGTACTGCCAAATATCCTTTGGCAGATTCTACCAAAGCAGTGTTTCCAAACTGCTGAATGAAAAGAAAGGTTTAACTGTAGAATATGAATACATACATCAAAAAGCTGTTTTTCTGAAAACTTCCTTGTAGTTTTTATCTGAAGATTCTTGCTTTTTCACCATTGTCCTCAATGAACTCCAAATGTCCATTTGTGGAATGGACAAAAACTGTTTTTCCAAAATGCTGAATACAAAGAAATATTTATCTCCATGAGATGAATGCACACATCAGTAAGAAGCTTTTCAGAAAACTTCATTCTAGTTTTTATATGAAGATATTCAATTTTTCGCCTTTGGCCTCAATAAGCTCACAAATATCCTTTCGCAGATTCTACCAAACCACTGTTTGCAAACTGCTGAAGGCAAAAAAGGTTTAATTCTGCTAGATGAAGTGTGAAAGTCACAAAGGGATTACTTAGATAGGTTCCTTCTGGTTATTATCCTGAGATTTTTTTTTTTTAATCTTTGGACTCAATGAGCTCTGAAATATCCCTTTGCATATTCTTCAAAAACAGTGTTACCAAACTGCTTAATCCAAAGATATATTTAACTTTATGAGATGAAGGCACACATCAGAAAGTAGTTTCTCAGACAGCTTCCTTTTAGTTTTTATCTGTAGATATTCCCTTTTTCACCATAGTCCTCCATTCGCTACCAAATATTCCTTCACAGATGCTACCAACACAGTGTTTCCACACTGCTAAATGAAAATAAGGTTTAATTCTGCAAGTTGAATGCACCAAATTCAAAGTGGTTTCTCAGATAATTTCCTTCTAGTTCTCATCCTGGGATATTCGCTTCTTCACCATTGGCCTCAAAGAGTTCCATAATGTCCTTTCGCAGAATGGACAAAACCAGAGGTTCCAAACTACTGAATCTAAAGGAAGGTTGAACTCTGTGAGATGAATGCATGCATCACAAGAACGTTATCAGAAAGCTTCTTTCTAGTTTTTGTCAGAAGGTATTTCATTTTTCACCATAAGCCTCAATGCACTGCCAAATATCCTTTGGCAAATTCTACCAAAACAGTGTTTCCTAACTGCTGAATGAAAAGAAAGTTTTAACTCTAGAAGATGAATACACGCACCACACAGTGGCTTCTCAGATACCTTTCTTCTAGTAATTATCCTGGGATATTCTGTTTTGTCACCACTGACCTCAATGAGCTCCAAAATATTCATTTGCGGAATGGACAAAAACAGTTATTCCAAACTGCTGAATCCGAAGAAGCATTTACATCTGTCAGATGAATGCACACGTTGCAAAGCAGTTTCTCAGAAAAATTCCTCCTATTTTTTTATCTGAAGATATTTCCTCTTTGACCATGGACCTCAATACGCTCCCAAATATCACTTAGCAGATGCTACCAGCACAGTGTTTCCCAACTCCTAAATGAAAAGAAAGGTTTATCTTTGCGAGAAGACTGCTCACATCATTAAGCGGTTTCTGAGATACCTTGTTCTAGTTATGATCTTGGGATATTCTGTGGTTTGCCTTTGGCCTCAATGACCTCCCTAATATTCACTCAAAGAATGGACTAAAAGGGGTTTCCAAAAATGCTGAATCCAAAGAAAAGTTTAACTCTGTGAGATGAATCTGTACATCACAAAGCAGTTTCTAAGAAAACTTCTTTCTCATTTTTATCTGATTATATTTCCTTTATAGCCATTGGCCTCAGTGCACAGCTGAATATCCCATTTCAGATTTCATGAAAACAGTGTTAACAAACTGTTCAATGAAAAAAAAAAAGGTGTAACTCTGTGAGATAAAGTCATACATTACAAAGCAGTTTCTCAGGCAGCTCCTTTCTAGTTGTAATCTGAGGATATATCCTTATTCACAACAGGCCTCAAAGCATTAATTAATATACCGTCTCAGATACCACAAAAACAGTGCTACCAAACAGCTCCATGAAAAGAAAGCTTTAACTCTGTGAGATGAATTCGCACATCACGAAGCACTTTCTCAGAAAGTTTCTCTCTAGTTTTTATCTCAGGATTTTTTTTTTTCACCATAGGCCTCAAAGTGCTGCCGATTATCCCATTGCCAATTCCAAGAAAACAGTGATAGCAAACTGCTCAATGAAAAGAAAGTTGTACTGGCAAACCGGATTCAGCAACACATCAAAAAGCTTATCCACCATGATCAAGTGGGCTTCATCCCTGGGATGCAAGGCTGGTTCAACATTCGCAAATCAATAAACATAATCCAGCATATAAACAGAACCAAAGACAAGAGCCACATGATTATCTCAATAGATGCAGAAAAGGCTTTTGACAAAATTCAACAGGCCTTCATGCTAAAAACGCTCAATAAATTCGGTATTGATGGAACGTACCTCAAAATAATAAGAGCTATTTATGACAAACCCACAGCCAATATGATACTGAATGGGCAAAAACTGGAAAAATTCCCTTTGAAAACTGGCACAAGACAGGGATGCCCTCTCTCACCACTCCTATTCAACATAGTGTTGGAAGTTCTGGCTAGGGCAATTAGGCAAGAGAAAGAAATCAAGGGTATTCAGTTAGGAAAAGAAGAAGTCAAATTGTCCCTCTCTGCAGATGAAATGATTGTATATTTAGAAAACCCCATTGTCTCAGCCCAAAATCTCCTTAAGATGATAAGCAACTTCAGCAAAGTCTCAGGATACAAAATTAATGTGCAAAAATCACAAGCATTCTTATACACCAGTGACAGACAAACACAGAGCCAAATCAGGAATGAACTTCCATTCACAATTGCTTCAAAGAGAATAAAATACCTAGGAATCCAACTTACAAGAGATGTAAAGGACCTCTTCAAGGAGAACTACAAACCACTGCTCAGTGAAATCAAAGAGGACACAAACAAATGGAAGAACATACCATGCTCATGGATAGGAAGAATCAATATCTTGAAAATGGCCATACTGCCCAAGGTTATTTATAGATTCAATGCCATCCCCATCAAGCTACCAATGAGTTTCTTCACAGAATTGGAAAAAACGGCTTTAAAGTTCATATGGAACCAAAAAAGAGCCCGCATCTCCAAGGCAATTCTAAGTCAAAAGAACAAAGCTGGAGGCATCACGCTACCTGACTTCAAACTATACTACAAGGCTACAGTAACCAAAACAGCATGGTACTGGTACCAAAACAGAGATATAGACCAATGGAACAGAACAGAGTCCTCAGAAATAATACCACACATCTACAGCCATCTGATCTTTGACAAACCTGAGAGAAACAAGAAATGGGGATAGGATTCCCTATTTAATAAATGGTGCTGGGAAAATTGGCTAGCCATAAGTAGAAAGCTGAAACTGGATCCTTTCCTTACTCCTTATACAAAAATTAATTCAAGATGGATTAGAGACTTAAATGTTAGACCTAATACCATAAAAATCCTAGAGGAAAACCTAGGTAGTACCATTCAGGACATAGGCATGGGCAAAGACTTCATGTCTAAAACACCAAAAGCAACGGCAGCAAAAGCCAAAATTGACAAATGGGATCTTATTAAACTAAAGAGCTTCTGCACAGCAAAAGAAACTACCATCAGAGTGAACAGGCAACCTACAGAATGGGAGAAAATTTTTGCAATCTACTCGTCTGACAAAGGACTAATATCCAGAACCTACAAAGAACTCAAACAAATTTACAAGAAAAAAACAAACAACCCCATAAAAAAGTGGGCAAAGGATATGAACAGACATTTCTCAAAAGAAGACATTCATACAGCCAACAGACACATGAAAAAATGCTCATCATCACTGGCCATCAGATAAATGCAAATCAAAACCACAATGGGATACCATCTCACACCAGTTAGAATGGCGATCATTAAAAAGTCAGGAAACAACAGGTGCTGGAGAGGATGTGGAGAAATAGGAACACTTTAACACTGTTGGTGGGATTGTAAACTAGTTCAACCATTATGGAAAACAGTATGGCGATTCCTCAAGGATCTAGAACTAGATGTACCATATGACCCAGCCATCCCATTACTGGGTATATACCCAAAGGATTATAAATCATGCTGCTATAAAGACACATGCACACGTATGTTTATTGCGGCACTATTCACAATAGCAAAGACTTGGAATCAACCCAAATGTCCATCTGTGACAGATTGGATTAAGAAAATGTGGCACATGTACACCATGGAATACTATGCAGCCATAAAAAAGGATGCGTTTGTGTCCTTTGTCGGGACATGGATGCAGCTGGAAACCATCATTCTTAGCAAACTATCACAGGAATAGAAAACCAAACACCACATGTTCTCACTCACAGGTGGGAACCGAACAATGAGATCACTTGGACTCAAGAAGGGGAACATCACACAGCGGGGCCTATCATGGGGAGGGGGGAGGGTAGAGGGGGGAGGGATTGCATTGGGAGTTATACCTGATGTAAATGATGAGTTGATGGGTGCTGAGGAGTTGATGGGTGCAGCACAACAACATGGCACTAGTATACATATGTAACAAATCTGCACATTATGCACATGTACCCTAGAACTTAAAGTATAATAATAATAAATTAATTTAAAAAAAAAGAAAAGAAAGTTGTAACTCTGCGAGATGAATGCCACATAACAAAGTAGTTTCTCAGAAAGCTTCTTTCTAGTTGTAATCAGAGGATATTTCTTTATTCACCTAGGCTTCAATGCGATCCAAAATATCCGTTCTCAGACTCCACAAAATCATTGATGCCAAACTGTTCCCTCAATGGATAGGTTTAACACTATGAGATAATGCTCACATCACAGAGCAGTTTTTCAGAAAGATTCTTTCTAGTTATATTCTGAGGATACGTCACTATTCACCATAGGCTTCAATGTGCTCAGAAATATCCCTTCTCACATACCACAAAAACAGTGCTACCAAACAGCTCCATGAGAAGAAAGAAGAAAGGGTTAATTCTCTGAGATGAATTCACACATCACAAAACATTATTTCCAAAACCTTCTTTGTAGTTTTTATATGAGGTTATTTCATTTTTCACCATTAACCTCTTTGTGCTCCCAAATATCCCTGCTGATTCCATGAAAACAGTGTTAGCAGATGGATCAAGGAGAAGAAAGGTGTCATTCTGTAAGATGAATTCACACATTTCTTTTCATGTTGCAGTTTGGTAGCACTGTTTCTATGGTATATGAGAAGGGAAGTTAGTTAGCACATTGAAGCCTATAGTGAATATGGAAATATCCACAGATTACAACTAGAAAGAAGCTTTCTGAGAAACTGCTTTGTGATTTGTGAATTCATCTCACAATGGTAAACTTTTCTTTTCATTGACTATTTTGGTAGAACTGTTTTGGTGATATCTGAGAAGCAATATTAATAAGTGCATTGAAGCCTATGGTGAATAAGGAACTATCCTCAGATTACAACTAGAAAGAAGCTTTCTGACAAACTGCTTTTTGATGGGTGAATTCATCTCACAGAGTTACACGTTTCTTTTCAATGAGCAGTTTGCTAACACTGTTTGCATGGAATCTGTCATGGGATATTCAGGAGCGCATTGAGGCCTATGGTGAAAAATGAAATATTGTCAAATAAAAACTGGGGAGAAGCCTTCTGAGAAACTGCTCTGTGATGTGTGCATTCATCCCATAGAGTGAGACCTTTCTGTTGAGGGAGAAGTTTGTCATCAATGTTTTTGTGGAATCTGAGAAGGGATATTTTGGATCGCATGGAAGCCTATGGTGACAAAGGAAATATCCTCAGATAAAAATTAGAATGAACCTTTTTGAGAAACTGCTTTATGATATGTGAATTCATCTCACAGAGTTCCACCTTTCTTTTCATTCAGCAGTTTGCTAACACTATTTTCGTGGAATCAGCCATGGGATATTCTTTAGCACTTTGAAGTCAATGGTGATAAGGGTAATATCCTCAGATAAGAACTAGAAAGAAGCTGTCTGAGAAACTGCTTTGTGATGTGTGAATTCATCTCACAGGGTTACACCTTTCTTTTCATTGAGCAGTTTGCTAACACAGTTTTGGTGAAATCTGTAATGCTATATTCGGGAGTGCATTGAGGCCTTGGGTGAGAAAAGAAATATCATCAGATAAAAACTGGAGAGAAGCTTTCTGTGAAACTGCTTTGTGATGTGTGAATTAATCTCACAGAGTTAAACCTTTCATTCAATGGAGTCGTTTGGTAGCACTGTTTTTGGGTATCTGAGAAGGGATATTATTTAGTACTTTGAAGCCTATAGTGAATACAGAAATATCCTCAGATTACAACTAGAAAGAATCTTTCTGAGAAACTGCTTTAAGATGTGTGAATTCATCTCACAGAGTTACACGTCTCTTTTCTTTGAGTAGTTTGCTGACACTGTTTTTGTGGAATCTGCAATGTGATATTTGGGAGCTCATTGAGGCCTATAGTGTAAAAGGAAATATCTGAGAGGTGACAATGTGCTAGCAGCCACTCTGGTGGTGCTTGAGGAGTCCTTCAGCCCACCACGGCACCATGGGAGGCCCTCTCTGGGCTGGCAGAGGCTGGATCCTCCTCCTTCTGCTTGCGGGGAGTTGTGGACTGAGAGGTGCTTCAGGGAACTGGGGCTGCGCTCACAGTCCGGTGTGAGTTCTGGAGGGTGGGGACGTGGGCATGGGATCAGCGCATCCCTCACATGAAGCAGCCAGCTGCCACCACTGGCCCAGGGCAGTGAGTGGCTTAGCACCTGGGCTAGCAACTTTGGAGGTTGCGCCATGTTCCCCAGCAGTGCTGGTCCACTAAGGCCACACTCAAATTCTCACGGTACCTTAGCTGCTTCCTTGCAGGTCAGGGCTCCGTACCTGCAGCCCGGCCATATCTGAGTTCCTCCGCATGTGGTGGGCTTCCATGTGGCCTGAGCCTCCACGACGGGTACCGCCCCCTGCTCCATGGTGCCTGGTCCCATTGACAGCCCAAGGGCTGAGGAGTGCAGGCACGGCTTGGGACAGGTGGGCAGCTCCACCTGTAGCCCTTCTGCAGGATCCACTGGGTGAAGCCAGCTGGGCCCCTGAACTGGATGGGGACTTAGAGATATTTTATATCTTTCCAGAGCATCATATGTGCACCAATCAGCACTCTGTATCTAGCTAACCTAGTGGAGACTTGGAGGACTAGCACTCTGTGACTCTTTGTGTAGCTCAAGGATTGTAAATGCACCAGTCAGCACTTTATGTCTAGCTCAGGGTTTGTAAATACACCAACCAACGCTCTGTATCTAGCTCAAGGTTTGTAAATACACCAATTGGCACTTTGTATATAGCTTACCCTGTATCTAGCCAACTCTGTAGCTAGCTAACTAGCACTCTGTGACTCTGTGTCAAGCTCAAGATTTGTAAGCGCACCAATCAGCACTCTGTCAAAATGGAACAATCAGCTCTCTGTAAAGTGGACCAATCAACTCTCTGTAAAATGGAACAATCAGCAGGATGTGGGTGGGGCCAGATAATGGAATAAAAGCAGGCTGTCCAAGTCAGCAGTGGCAACCCGCTGGGTCTCCTTCCACACTGTGGAAGCTTTGTTCTTTCGCTCTTTGCAACAAATCTTGCTGCTGCTCACTCTTTGGGTCCATGCTACCTTTATGAGCTGTAACACTCACCACGAAGGTCTGCAGCTTCACTCCTGAAGCCAGCGAGACCATGAACCCACTGGGAAGAACGAACAACTCAAGAAATGCTGCCTTTTAGAACTGTAACACAAACCACGAAGGTCTGCAGCTTCACTCCTGACAGTGAGACCATGAACTCACCAGAAGGAAGAAGCTTCAGACACATCTGAATGTCTGAAGGAACAAACTCCGGACACACCATCTTTAAGAACTGTAACACTCACCGTGCAGATACGCGATATCATTCTTGAAGTCAGTGAGACCAAGAACCCACCAATTCAGGACACATATCCTCATAAAAAAAACTGGAGAGAAGCCTTCTGAGAAAATCCTTTGTGATATGTGCTTTCATCTCATAGTTAAAACTTTCTGTTGAGGGAGCTGTCTGCCATTAAAGTTTTTGTGGAATCTCAGAAGGGATATTTTGGAGTGCATTGAGGCCTATGGTGAAAAAGGAAATATCCTCAGATTACAATTAGAAAGAAGGTTTCCGAGAAACTACTTTGTGATGTGTGAATTCATCTCACAGAGTTAAACCTTTCTATTCTTTCAGAATTTTGGTAGTACTCTTTTTGTGGAATCTGCAAAGGGATATTTGGGATTGCATAAAGGCCTATGGTAAAACAGAAAACACCTTCAGTTAAATACTGGAGAGAAACTTTCTGAGAAACTACTCTGTGATGTGTGCATCCATCTCATGGAGTAAAACCTTTCTGTTGATTGAGCAGTTTGACATCAATGTTTTTGTGGATTATGAGAAGGGATATTTTGGAGTGCATTGAAGCCTATGGTGACAGAGGAAATATTCACAGATAAAAATTAGAAGGAAGCTTTCTGAGAAATTGCTTTGTGATGGGTAAATTCATCTATTAGAGTTAAACCTTTCTTTTCATTGAGTAGTTTGGCAAGACTGTTTTTGTGAAATCTCAAATGGAGTATTTGGGAGTGCATTGAGGCCTATGGGGAAAAAGGAAATATATTCAGATAAAAACTGTAGAGAAGCGCTCTGAGAAACTGCTTTGTGATGTGTATATTCCTCTCCGAGATTTCTACGTTTCCTTACCTTGAACAGTTTTGGATGACTGTGCAAAATATACAAAGGGATATTTGGGAGCGTAATGAATCCTAAGGTGATGAAGAAAATATTTTCAGATGAAAACTACAAAGGAGCTTTCTGACAAATTGCTTTGTGATGTGTGCTTTCATCTCACAGAGTTAAAACTTTTTTTACTTTGCCCAGTTTGGAAACCCTGTCTTTTATGTATATGCATATGGATATTTGTGGGTGCTTTGAGGCCTATGGTGAAGAAGAAAATATCTTCAGATGACAACGTGAAAGAAACTCTCTGAGAAACTACCTTGTGATATGCACATTCATCTCATTGAGTTAAACGTCTCTTTTGATTGAGCAGTTTGGAATCACTGTTTTTGTGGAATACGAGAAGCGATATTTGGGAGCACATTGAAGCCTGTGGTGAAAAGGGAAACATCCTCAGATAAACATTAGAAAGACGATTTCCAAGAAACTACTTTGTGATGTGTGAATTCATCTCCCCGAGTTAAACTTTCTTTTCATGGAGCAGTTTGGTAGCACAGTTATTGTGGAATCTTCAAAGGTATATTCTGGAGTGCATTGAGGCCTACATTGAAAAAGGAAAGATCTTCAAATGAAAGCTGGATTGAACCTTTCTGGGAGATTGCTTTGTGGTGTGTTCATTCATCTCATAGAATTTTGCTTTTCTGGTGATTGACCAGTTTTGCATCACTGTTTTTGTGGAATCTGAGAAGGAATATTTTGGAGTGCATTGAAATGTATGGTGAAAAAGGAAATATCCTCAGATAAAAGGAAGAAAGAAGCTTTCTGAGAAACTGGTTTGTTATTTGTGCTTTCCTTTCACAGAATTACATCTTTCTTTTCATTGACCAGTTTGTTAACATGGTTTTTGTGGAATCTGCAAAGGGATATTCTGGAGCTACTTGAGGACTATTGTGAAAAAGGAAATATCTTCAGATAAAAACTGGTCCTCCAAATAAAAAATGGAGAGAAGCATCCTGAGAAACTCCTTCCTGATATGTGCCTTCGTCCCATAGATTTACACCTTTCTGTTGATTGAGCAGTTTGGCATCACTGTTTTTCTGGAATCCGAGAAGGGATATTTTGCAGAACATTGAAGCCTATGGTGAAAAAAATAGATAATCTCAGATAAAAAGAAGAAAAAAGCTTTCTGAGAAGCTGGTTTGTGACATGTGAATTCACCTTACAAAGTTGAATGTTTCTTTTCATTGAGCAGTTTGTTAACACTGTTTTTGTGAAATCTGCAATGAGATATTCAGGAGTGCATTGAGACCTATGGTGAAAAAGGAAATATCCTCAGATAAAAACTGGAGAGAAGTCCTCTGAGAATCTGCTTTGTGATGTGTACATTCCTCTCAGTGAGTTCTACTTTTCTTTTCATTGAACAGTTTGGAAAGACTGTGTAAATTCTACAAAGGGATACTTGGGAGAGCACTGTAGCTGAAGTTGACGAAGGAAATATCTTCAGATGAAAACTAGAAACAAGCTTTCTGGGAAACTGCTTTGTGATGTGTGCTTTCATCTCACAGAATTAAACCTTTATTTATATTGCCCAGTTTGGAAACACTGTCTTTGACTTATACGCGAACGGACATTTTGGTGTGCCTTGATGCTTACAGTGAAGAACGAAATATCTTCAGAAGACAACTGGAAAGAAACTCACTGAGAAACTGCTTTGTGATGGGCACATACATCTCATAGAGCTAAACATCTCTTTTCATTGAGAATTTTGGAATCACTGTTTTTGTGGAATGTGAGAAGGGATATTTGGGAGTGCATAGAAGCCTATGGTCAAAAGGGAAATATTCTCAGTTAAAAGCAAGAAAGACATTTTCCAAAAAACTACTTTGTGATGTGTGAATTCCATCTCTCAGAGTTACACCTTTCTTTTCATTGAGCCGTTTGTTATCACTGTTTTTGTGGAATCAGCAAAGGTATATTTGGGGGCGTATTGAGGCCTATGGTGAAAAGGGAAATATCCTCAGAAAAAAACTAGAAAGAAGCTATCTGAGAGACTGCTTTTTAATGTGTGAATTCATGTCACAGAGTTAAACCTTTCTTTTCATTGAGCAGTTTGGTAGCACAGTTTTTGTGGAATCTGCAAAGGTATATTCGGGAGTGCGTTGAGGTCTATGGTGAAAAAGGGAATATCTTCAGATAAAAACTGGATTGGAATTTTCCATGAAACTGCTTTGGGATGTATGTATTCATCTTATAGAGGTAAATGTCTCTTTTGATTCAGTAGTTTGGAATCACTGTTTTGTGGAATATGAGAAGGGATATTTGGGAATGCTTTGAAGCATTGAGGCCTATGGTGATATGGGAACTATCCTCAGATAAAAACTAGAAGGACGCTTTCCAAGAGACTGCTTTGTGATGTGTGAATTCATGTGAGAAAGTTAAAACTTTCTTTTCATTGAACTGTTTTGTAGCCCTCTTTTTGTGGAACCTGCAAAAGTATATTCAGGAGCTCATTGAGGCCTCCAGTGAAAAAGGAAATAACTTCAGATAAAAACAGGATAGAAGCTTTCTGGGAAACTGCTTTTTGATTGTGCATTGATCTCATAGAGTTAAACCTTTCTGTTGATTGAGCACTATGGAGTCACTGTTTTTGTGGAATCTGAGAAAGGATACTAATGGAGCACATGGAAGCATATGGTAAAAAGGAAATATCCTCAGATAGAAAGAATGAAGTTTTTCAGCAAACTGGTTTGTGATGTGTGAATTCATTTCACTGAGTTACATCTTTCTTTCCATTGAGCAGATTGATAATACTGTTTTTGTTAAATCTGCCGTCGGACATTTGGGAGTGCATTGAGGCCTATTGTGAAAAAGGAAATATCCTCAGATTAAAAACTGGAGAGAATTCTTCTGAGAAACTCCTCTGTAGTCTGTGCATTCATCTCATAGAGTTAAGCCTTTCTGTTAAGGGAGCAGTTTGGCATCAATGTTTTTGTGAAATCTCAGGAAGGATATTTGGGAGTGCATTGTAGCGATAGTTAGAAGGAAATATCCTCAGATTACAACTAGAAAGAAGCTTTCTGAGAAACTTCCCTGTGGTGTGTGAATCCATCTCAGAGAGTTAAACCTTTCTTTTCATTGAACAGTTTTTGTGGAATCTTCAAAAGAATATTAGGGAGTGCCTAGAAGCCTGTTGTGAAAAAGTTAATATCTTCAGAAAAAACTGGAGAGAAGCTTTCTGAGAAACTAACTGTTTTGTGATGTGTGCATTCATCTCATTGAGTCAAACCTTTTGGTTGATTGAGCAGTTTGGCATCACTGTTTTTGTGTAACCTGAGAAGGGATATCAGGGAGTGCTTTGAAGCCTATGGTGAAAAAGGAAATATCCTCAGATAAAAACTAGAAAGAGGCCAGGCATGGTGGCTCACGCCTGTAATCCTAGCACTTTGGGAGGATGAGACAGATGGATCACGAGGTCAGGAGATCGAGACCATCCTGACTAACATGGTGAAACTCCGTCTCTACTAAAAAAATACAAAAAAAATTACTCAGGCGTGGTGGCCAGTGCCTGTAGTCCCAGCTACTCAGGAGGCTGAGGCAAGAGAATGGCATGAACCTGGGAGGTGGAGCATACAGTGAGCCGAGATTGCACCACTGCACTCCAGCCTGGGCGACACAGAGAGATTCCATCTCAAAAAAAAAAAAAAAAAAAAAAAGAAAGAAAGAAAAAACTAGAAAGAAGCTCTCTGAGAAAATGCTTTGTGATGGGTGAATTCATCCCACAGAGTTAAACCTTTCTTTTCATTGAGCAGTTTGGTAGCACTGTTTTTGTGGAATATGCAATGGGATATTGGGGAGCACATTAAGGCCTATGGTGAAAAAGGAAATATCATCAGATAAAAACTGGAGGAATATCATCAACTACTTTGTGATGTGCATATTCATCTCAGAGGGTTCTACCTTTCTTTATATAGAACAGTTTGGGAAAACTGTTTATGTAAATTCTACAAAGGGATATTTGGGAGCACATTGAAACTTAAGGTGATGAAGGAAGTATCTTCAGATGAAAACTAGAAAGAAGCTTTCTGAGAAACTGCTTTGTGATGTGTGAATTCATCTCACAGAGTTACACTTTTCTTTTTATTAAGCAGTCGTATAACCCTGTTTTTGTGGAATCTGCAGTGGGATATTCGGGAATGCATTGAGGCCTACTGTGAAAAAGGAAATATCCTTAGATAAAAACTGGAGAGAAGGCTTCTGAGAAACTCATTTGTGATGTGTGCATTCATCTCAAAGAGTTAAACCTTTCTGTTTAGGGGGTAGTTAGGCATCAATGTCGTTGTGGAATCTGAGAACGGATATTTTGGAGCACATTGAGGCAATGGTGAAAATGGAAATATCTTAAGATGAAAGCTAGAAAGATGCTTTCTTAGAAATAACTTTGTGATGTGTGTATTCATCTCACAGAGTTAAATCTTTCTTTTCTTTCAGCAGTTTGGAAACACTGTTTTTGGAAGATCTGTGAAAGGATATTTGGGAGCACATTGAGGCCATGAAGAAAAAGAAAATACCTTCAGATAAAAACTAGAAAGAAGCATTCTGAGAAATAGCTCTGTGATGTTTCCATTCATCGCACAGAAATAAAACTTTCTTTTGGTTTAGCAGTTTGGAAGCACTGTTTTTGTCTATTCTGTGAATTAACATTTTAGAGTTCATTGAGGACAAAGGTGAAAAAGGGAATATCCATGGATAAAAAAAATAGAAGAAGGTATCTGAGAAACTGCTTTGTGATGTGTGCATTCATCTCTCAGAGTAAAAACTTTCTTTTTTATTCAGCAGCTTGGAAACACTGTTTTTGTAGAATCTCTGAAGGGATATTTTGGAGAGGCTTGAGACCTAAGGTGAAAAAGAAAATATCTTCAAATAAAAACTTGAAAGAAGCTTTTTGAGAAACTGTTGTGTGATATGTGCATTCATCTCACTGAGTTAAATATTTCCTTTGATTCAGCAGTCAGGAAACATTTTTTTATCCAATTCATGAAAGGACATTTGGGAGCTCATTGAGGACAAAATAGAAAAAGAGAATATCTCGGCATAAAAAGAAAAAGAAATCTATCTAAGTAACCACTTGGTGATGTGTGCATTCATCTCACAGAGTTAAAGATTGCTTTCCATTGCCCAGTTTCCAAGAAACTGCTTTATTGTGTTTGCATTCATCTCACAGAGTTAAACCTTTCTTTTGATTCAGCAGTTTCAGAACACTGTTTTTTGTTTTTGTTGTTTTTTTTTTTGGTTCTGTGAATGGATATTTCGGAACTGATTGAGGCCAATGGTGAAAAAGCCAACATCCCAGGATAAAACCTAGAAGGAAGCAGATAAAACCTAGAGAACAGTGCTTCCAAACTGCTGAATCCAAAGAATAGTTTCTCTCTGTGTCATGAAAAAATAAATCACAAAGCAGTTTCCCAGAACACTTCTTTCTAGTTTTTATCTGAAGGTATTTCCTTTTTCACCATAGGTCTCAATGCAGTCACAAATATCACTGTGCAAATTCTACCAAAACAGTGTTTCCAAACTACTGAATGAATACAAATATAATATCAATGAGATGAATGCACATATCACAAAGCAGTTTCTCAGCTTCCTTGTAGACCTTATCCTGGGATATTTGCTTTTTCACCATTGGCCTCATTGAGCTCCCAAATGTCCATTCGCAGAATGGAGAAAAACAGAGTTTCCAAATTGTTGAATCCAAAGGATGGTTTAACTCTGTGAGATGAAAGACACATCACAAAACAGTTTCTCAGAAAGCTTCTTTCTAGTGTGTATTTGAAGGTATTTCCTTTTTCACCCTTGGCATCAATGCAGTCCCATATACTCCTTCGCAAATTCTACCACACCAATATTTCCAAACTGTTGAATGAAAAAGAAAGGTTTAACTCTGTGGGATGGATGCACACATCACAAAGTGTTTTCTCAGTGATCTTCCTTTTAGAATTTATCCTGGGATATTCTCTTTTTCGCCATTGGCCTCAAAGAGCTCCCAAATGTCCATTACCAAAATGGACAAAAAGTTTTTCCAAATTGCTGAATCCAAAGAAAAATTTAACTCTGTGAGATGAAAGCACACATCACAAAGAAGTTTCTCAAAATTCTTCTTTCTAGTTTTTATCTGAAGATATTTCCTTTTCCACCATAGGCCTCAATTCGCTCCCAAATATCCCTTTGCAGATTCTACCAACACAGTGTTTCCCAAATGCTGAAAAAAGCAAAAGTTTAACTCTATAATATGAATGCACACATCACAAAGGGGTTTCTCAGATAGCTTCATTTTAGCTTGTATACTAGGATATTTGATTTTTTTTGCCATTGTCTGCAATGAGCTCCCAAATGTCCATTAACAGAATGGACAAAAACAATGTTTCTAAAATGCTGAATCCAAAGAGAAGCTTAATTCTGTGAGATGAATGCACACATCACAAACCAGTTTCTCAGAAAGCTCCTTTCTAATTTCTATCTGAAGATATTTCCTTTCTCACCATAGGACTCAATGCACTGTCGAATATACTTCTGTAGATTCTACCAAAACGGTGTTTCCAATCTGCTGAATGAAAAATAAAGCTTTTTCTCTTTGAGTCCAATGCACCTATCCCAAAGCAGTTTCTCAGATAGCTTCCCTCTGGTTATTACCTCGGATATTCACTTTTTCACAATTTGCCTCAATGAGTTCCCAAATGTCCATTCACAGATTGGACAAAACACTGTTTCCAAACTGATGAATCACAAAAAGGTTTAACTCTGTGAAACGAATGCACCCATCACAAAACAGTTTCTCAGAAAGCTTCCTTCTTGTTTTTATCTGAAGATATTTCCTTTTTCACTGTAGGCCTCAATGCTCTGCAAATATCCTTTTGCTTATTCTACCAAAACAGTGTTTCCAAACTGCTGAATGAAAAAAAAAAGATTTTACTCTGTGAGATGAATGCACACATGACAAAGTGGTTTCTCAGATAGCTTCCTTCTAGTTGTTACCTGGGATATTCACTTTTTTGTCATTGGCCTCAATGAGTTTCACAAACGGTGTCTCCAAATTGCTAAATACAAAAAAAGTTTAACTCTGTGAAATGAATAGACAGATCTCAAAGTAGTTTCTCAGAAAGCTTCTTTCTAGTTTTAATCTGAAGATATTTCCTTTCTCATGCTTGGCATCTATTTGCTCCCAAATGTCATTCCGGAGATTCTACAACCCTTTTTCCAAACTGCTAAGTTAAATAAAGGTTTAAATCTGCGAAATTATTATATTCGTTTTTTTCTCCATTTGCCTCAATCAGCTCCCAAATGTTCATTCACAGGAAGGACAAAACCAGTATTTTGAAACTGCTGAATCAAAGGAAAGTTTAAAACCCCGTGAGATGAATGTACACATCACAAAAAGTTTCCCAGAAGGCTTCTTTCTATCTTTTATCTGAATACATTTTCTGTTTCACCACAGGTCTCAAGTCTCTCACAAATATCTCTTCACAGATTCTACAAAGCAGTGTCTCCAAAATGCTGAATGAAAAGAAAGGTTTAACTCTGTGAGATTAATACATGTGTAACAAAATGATTTCTTAGATAGCTTCCTTCTAGTTTTTATCCCAGAAGAGTCCCTTTATAACCATTGTCCTCTAAGAGCTCCCAAATGTCCAGTCACAGAATGCACAAAAACAGTGTTTTGAAACTGCTGAATCAAGAGAAATGTTTACCTCTGTGAGATGAATGCACACATCACAAAGCGGTTTCTCAGAAAACTTCTTTCTTGTTTTTACCTTAAGATATTTTCTTTTTGACTGCAGGCCTCCATGCACTCCCAAGTATCCCGTCACAAATACTTGAAAAACAGTGTTTCCAAACTACTGAATGAAAGGAAATGTTTAACTCTGCAAGATGAATGCAGACATCACAAAGCAGTTTATCAGAGAGCTTCCTCCTAGTCTTTATCCTGGGATACTTGCCTTTTTGCCATTGGCCTCAGGAACTCCTAAATATTCTTTCACAGAATGGCTAAAACAGTGTTTCCTAACTGCAGAATCGAAACAAAGATGTACCCCTGTGAGATGAATGCACACATCACAAAGTGGTTTATTAAAAGTTCTTCCTAGTTTTTATCTGAAGATATTTTTGTTTCCACTATAGGCCTCAAATCACTCCAAACTGTCCCTTCACGGACTCAACAAAAACTGTGTTTGCAAACTGCTGAATGAAAAGAAAAGTTTAATTTTGTGAGATTAATGCACCCATCATAAAAGGGTTTCTCAGATAACTGCCTTCTAGTTTTTAACCTGGGATATTCCCTTTTTCTCCATTGGCCTCAAAGAGCTCACAAGTATCCATTTGCAGAGTGGACAAAAACACTGTTTCCAAATGACTGAATCAAAAGAAAGGTTTAATTCTGTGAGGTGGACCATAGAGAAAAAGTGGATATCCCAGGATACAAAGTAGAAGGAAGCTGTCTGAGAATCTTAGAAGGAAGCTAGCTGAGAAATGGCTTTGTGATGTGTGCATTGATCTAGCTGAGTTAAACCTTTCTTTTCATTCAGCAGTTTGCAATCACTGGGTAGAATCTGTGGAGGGATATTTTGGAGAGCTTTGAGGCTCGTGGTGAAAAAGAAAATATTTTCACATAAAAACTAGAAAGAAATATTTCTGAGAAACTACTTTGTGATGTGTGTATTCATTTCACAGAGTTAAACATCCCAGGGTAAATACTAGAAGAAAGCTGTCTGAGAAACCTAGAAGGAAGCTATCTGAGATACCATTTTGTGATATGTACATCCATCTCAGGAGTTAAATATTTCTTTTCATTCAGCAGTTTGGAAGCACTGTTGTGTGGAATCTTCGAAGGGATATTTGGGATCTCCTTGAGGCCTATGGTGAAAAGAAAATATCTTCAGATAAAAACTAGGAAGAAGATATCTGAGAAACTTATTTAGGCCTATGGTGAAAAAGAAAATATCTTCAGATAAAAACTAGAAAGACGATATCTGAGAAACTTCTTTGTGATGTGCACGTTCATCTCACAGTGTTAAACCTTTTATTTGATTCAGCAGCTTGGAAACACTGTTTTTATTCAATCTGAGAAGTGACAGGAGCTCATTGAGGCCAATGGTGAAAAAGTGAATATCATAAGATAAAAACTAGAAGAAAGCTATCTGGGAAACTGCTTTGTGATGTGTGCATTCATCTGGCTGAGTTAAACCTTTCTTTTCATTCAGCACTTTAGAAACACTGTATTTGTAGTATCTGTGAAGGGATATTGAGGAGTGCATTTAGCCCTATGGTGAAAAAGAAAATATCTTTAGAAAAGAATTAGAAAGAAGCTTTTGAGTAACTGATTTGTGAAGTGAGCATTCATCTCGCAGAGTTCAACCTTTCTTTTCATTCAACAGTTTGGAAACACTGTTTTTGTAAAATCTGTGAAGGGATATTTGGGAGCCCATTGATGCCTATGGTGAAAAAGAAAATATCTTCAGATAAAACTAGAAAGAAGGTCTCTGAGAAAGTGCTTTGTGATATGTGCATTCACCTCAGAGAGCTAAAGCTTTCTTTTGATTCAGCAGTTTGCAAAAACAGTTTTTGTCCATTTTGCAAATGTCCATTTTGGAGCTCTTCGAGAACAATGGCAAAAAGTGAATATCCCAGGATAAAAACTGGAAGGAATGTATCTGGGAAACTGCTTTGTGATGTGCACATTCCTCTCACAGAGGTAAAATTTTCTTTTGATTCAGCAATTTAAAAACATTTTTTTTGTCCATTCTGTGAATGAACATTTGGGAGGTCATTGAGGCCAATGTCAAAAAAGTGAATATCCCCGGATAAAAAGTAGAAGAAACCTACGTGGGAAACCACTTTGTGATGTGTGTATTCATCTCACAGAGTTAAACCTTTCTTAAGATTATTCAGTTTTTCAAAATGCTCTTTTTTTCATTCTGCAAATGAACATTTGGGAGCTCATTGAGGGCATTGCTGAAAAAGCAAATATTCCAGGGTAAAAACTAGAAGAAAGCTATCTGAGAAACTGCTTTGGACGTTGACAATCAACTCTTAGTGTTAAACCTTTCTTTTCGTTCCACAGTTTGGAAACACTGTTTTTGTCGAATCTGGGAAGGGATATTTGCGAGTACATTGAGGCCTATGGTGAAAAAGAAAATATCATAAGATAAAAATGAGAAAGAAGCCTTCTGAAAACCTGCTTTGTGATGTGTGCAGTCATCTCAAGGCACTAAGCCTTTCTTTTTATTCCACAGTTTGAAACACTCCTTTTGTAGAATTTTCAAAGGGATATTTGGGAGCACATTGAGGCCTATGGTGAAAAAGAAAATATTTTCAGATGAAAACTAGAAAGAAGCTTTCTGAGAAACTGCTTTAAGATGTGTCCATTTATCTGGCAAAGTTAAACCTTTCTTTGGATTCAGCAGTTTTGAAACCCAGTTATTGTTCGTTCTACAAATGGACATTTTGGAGCTCATTGAGGCCAATGGTGAAAAAGCAAATATCTCAGGATATAAACTAGAAGGAAGCTATCTGAGAAACTGCTTTGTGATGTGTGCATTTACTTGCAGAGTTAAACCTTTCTTGTCATTATGCACTTTGGAAACCCTGTGTTTGTAGTATCTGTGAAGGGATATTTGGGAACGCATTTGGGACTATGTTGAGAAAGAAAATATCTTCAGGTAAAAACTAGAAAGAAGCTTCATGAGGAACAGTTTTGTGATGTGTGCATTCATTCCACAAAATTAAAACTGTCTTTTGATTCAGCAGTTTGGAAACCCTGTGTTTGTACATTCTGCAAATGGACATTTGAGAGCACATTAAGGCCTATGATGAAAAAGAAAATAACTTCATGTAAAAACTAGAAAGAACTTTCTGAGGAACTGTTTTGTGTTGTGCATTTATGTCACAGAGTTAAACCTTTCTTTTCATTTGGTGGTTTGGAAACACTGCTTGTGTAAAATTTCATAGCACATTGAGGTCTATGGTGAAAAAGAAATCACCTTCAGATAAAAGCTAGAAAGAAGCTTTCTGAGAAACTAACTGTTTTGTGATGTATGCATTCATCTCATTGAGTTAAACCTTTCTGTTGATTGAGCAGTTTGGCATCACTGTTTTTGTGTAATCTGAGAAGGGATATCAGGGAGCACTTTGAAGCCTATGGTGAAAAAGGAAATATTCGAGAAATGGTTTTGTTATGTGTATTCATCTCATAGAGTTTAACCTCTTTGTTGAATGAGCAATTTGGCAAAACTGTTTTTGCACTATCTCTGAGGAGATATTTAGGAACACATTGAAGTCTATGGTGAAAAAGGAAATATACTCAGATTTAAACTAGAAATGAAGCTTTCTGAGAAACTTGTTTGTGATGGGTGAACTCATCTCAAAGAGTTCCACCTTTCTTTTCATGGAGCAGTTTTTCAGCTGTGTTTTTGTGGAATCTGCAGAGGGACATTTGGGAGCGCATAGAGGCCTAAGGTGAAAAAGGAATTCTTCAGGTAAAAACTGGAGAGAAGATTTCTGAGAAACTCTTTGTAATGTGTGCATTCATCTCATAGAGCTAAATGTTTCTGTTGAGGGAGCACTTCAGTATCACTCTTTTTGTGGTGTTTGAGAAGGGATATTTGGAAGCGCTTTGAAGCTTATGGTGGAAAAGGCAATATCCTCAGATAAAAGCTAGAAAGAAACTTCCTGAGAAACCGCTTGTTAATGGGACAATTATCTCACAGAGTTACATCATTCCTTTCATGGAGCAGTTTGTTAGCACTGTTTTTGTGGAATCTGCAAAGGGATAATTCGGAGCTCACAGAGGCCCAAGGTGAAAAAAGAAATTTCTTCAGGTAACAACTGGAGAGAAACTTTGGAGAAACTCCTTTGTGCTATGTGCATTCATCAGGCAGAGCTAAATGTTTCTGTTGAGGGAGTACTTGGCACCACTGTTTTTGTGCTGTCTGAGAAGGGATATTTGGGAGTGCATTGAAACTTATAGTGGAAAAGGAAATATCCTCAGGTAAAAACTAGAAAGAGACTTTCTTCAAAACCACTTTGTGTTGTGTTATTTCATCTCACAAAGTTACATGATTTTCTTTTTCTTTTTCTTCTTCTTCTTCTTCTTCTTCTTATTATTATTATTATTATACTTTAAGTTCTAGGGTACATGTGCGTAACCTGCAGGTTTGTTACATATGTATACTTGTGCCATGTTGCTGTGCTGCATCCATCAACTCGTCAGCACCCAACTACTCGTCATTTACATCAGGTATAACTCCCAATGCAATCCCTCCCCCCTCCCCCCTCCTCTGATAGGCCCTGGTGTGTGATGTCCCCCTTCCCAAGTCCAAGTGATCTCATTGTTCAGTTCCCACCTATGAGTGAGAATATGCGGTGCTTGGTTTTCTGTTCTTGTGATAGTTTGTTAAGAATGATGGTTTCCAGCTGCATCCATGTCCCTACAAAGGACACAAACTCATCCTTTTTGATGGCTGCATAGTATTCCATGGTGTATATGTGCCACATTTTCTTAATCCAGTCTGTCACTGATGGACATTTGGGTTGATTCCAAGTCTTTGCTATTGTGAATAGTGCCGCAATGAACATACGTGTGCATGTGTCTTTAGAGCAGCATGATTTATAATACGTGTGCATGTGTCTTTATAGCAGCATGATTTATACATGTGCATGTGTCTTTATAGCAGCATGATTTATATCCCCAGTAATGGGATGGCTGGGTCATATGGCACATCTAGTTCTAGATCCTTGAGGAATCACCATACTGTTTTCCATAATGGTTGAACTAGTTTACAATCCCACCAACAGTGTACAAGGGTTCCTATTTCTCCACATCCTCTCCAGCACCTGTTGTTTCCTGACATTTTAATGATCGTCATTCTAACTGGTGCGAGATGGTATCCCATTGTGGTTTTGATTTGCATTTCTCTGATGGCCAGTGATGATGAGCATTTTTTCATGTGTCTGTTGGCTGTATGAATGTCTTCTTTTGAGAAATGTCTGTTCATATCCTTTGCCCACTTTTTGATGGGGTTGTTTGTTTTTTTCTTGTAAATTTGTTTGAGTTCTTTGTAGGTTCTGGATATTAGCCCTTTGTCAGATGAGTAGATTGCAAAAATTTTCTCCCATTCTGTAGGTTGCCTGTTCACTCTGATGGTAGTTTCTTTTGCAGTGCAGAAGCTCTTTAGTTTAATGAGATCCTTGTCAATTTTGGCTTTTGCGGCCATTGCTTTTGGTGTTTTAGACATGAAGTTTTTGCCCATGCCTATAACCTGAATGGTACTATCTAGGTTTTCCTCTAGGGTTTTTATGGTATTAGGTCTAACATTTAAGTCTCTAATCCATCTTGAATTAATTTTCGTGTAAGGAGTAAAGAAAGGATCTAGTTTCAGCTTTCTACTTATGGCTAGCCAATTTTCCCAGCACCATTTATTAAATAGGGAATCCTTTCCCCATTTCTTGTTTCTCTCAGGTTTGTCAAAGATCAGATGGCTGTAGATGTGTGGTATTATTTCTGAGGACTCTGTTCTGTTCCATTGGTCTATATCTCTGTTTTGGTACCAGTACCATGCTGTTTTGGTTACTGTAGCCTTGTAGTATAGTTTGAAGTCGGGTAGCGTGATGCTCCAGCTTTGTTCTTTTGACATAGGATTGTCTTGGAGATGCGGGCTCTTTTTTGGTTCCATATGAACTTTAAAGCAGTTTTTCCAATTCTGTGAAGAAACTCATTGGTAGCTTGATGGGGATGGCATTGAATCTATAAATTACCTTGGGCAATAAGGCCATTTTCATGATATTGATTCTTCCTATCCATGAGCATGGTATGTTCTTCCATTTGTTTGTGTCCTCTTTGATTTCACTGAGCAGTGGTTTGTAGTTCTCCTTGAAGAGGTCCTTTACATCCCTTGTAAGTTGGATTCCTAGGTATTTTATTCTCTTTGAAGCAATTGTGAATAGAAGTTCATTCCTGATTTGGCTCTCTGTTTGTCTGTTACTGGTGTATAAGAATGCTTGTGATTTTTGCACATTAATTTTGTATCCTGAGACTTTGCTGAAGTTGCTTATCAGCTTAAGGAGATTTTGGGCTGAGACAATGGGGTTTTCTAAATAGACAATCATGTCATCTGCAGAGAGGGACAATTTGACTTCTTCTTTTCCTTACTGAATACCCTTGATTTCTATCTCTTGCTTGATTGCCCTAGCCAGAACTTCCAACACTATGTTGAATAGGAGTGGTGAGAGAGGGCATCCCTGTCTTGTGCCAGTTTTCAAAGGGAATTTTTCCAGTTTTTGCCCATTCAGTATGATATTGGCTGTGGCTTTGTCATAAATAGCTCTTATTATTTTGAGGTACGTTCCATCAATACCGAATTTATTGAGGGTTTTAGCATGAAGGGCTGTTGAATTTTGTCAAAAGCCTTTTCTGCATCTATTGAGATAATCATGTGGCTCTTGTCTTTGGTTCTGTTTATATGCTGGATTATGTTTATTGATTTGCGAATGTTGAACCAGCCTTGCATCCCAGGGATGAAGCCCACTTGATCATGGTGGATAAGCTTTTTGACGTGCTGCAGAAACCGGTTTGCCAGTATTTTATTGAGGATTTTTGCATCGATGTTCATCAGGGATATTGGTCTAAAATTTTCTTTTTTTGTTGTGTCTCTGCCAGGCTTTGATATCAGGATGATGTTGGCCTCCTAAAATGAGTTAGGGAGGATTCCCTCTTTTTCTATTGATTGGAATAGTTTCAGAAGGGCTGGTACCAGCTCCTCCTTGTACCACTGGTAGAATTCAGCTGTGAATCCATCTGGTCCTGGAATTTTTTTGGTTGGTAGGCTATTAATTATTGCCTCAATTTCAGAGCCTGCTATTGGTCTATTCAGGGATTCAACTTCTTCCTGGTTTAGTCTTGGGAGAGTGTAAGTGTCCAGAAAATTATCCATTTCTTCTAGATTTTCTAGTTTATTTGCATAGAGGTGTTTATAGTATTCTCTGATGGTAGTTTGTATTTCTGTGGGGTCGGTGGTGATATCCCCTTTATCATTTTTAATTGCGTCGATTTGATTCTTCTTTCTTTTCTTATTTATTAGTCTTGCTATCAGTCTGTCAATTTTGTTGATCTTTTCAAAAAACCAACTTCTGGATTCATTGATTTTTTTGGAGGGTTTTTTTGTGCCTCTACGTCCTTCAGTTCTGCTCTGATCTTAGTTATTTCTTGCCTTCTGCTAGCTTTCGAATGTGTTTGCTCTTGCTTCTCTAGCTCTTTTAATTGTGATGCTAGAGTGTCAATTTTAGATCTTTCCTGCTTTTTCTTGTGGGCATTTAGTGCTATAAATTTCCCTCTACACACTGCTTTAAATGTGTCCCAGAGATTCTGGTATGTTGTATCTTTGTTCTCATTGGTTTCAAAGAACATCTTTATTTCTGCCCTCATTTCATTATGTACCCAGTAGTCATCCAGGAGCAGTTTGTTCAGTTTCCATGTAGTTGAGCAGTTTGGATTGAGTTTCTTACTCCTGAGTTCTTGTTTGATTGCACTGTGGTCTGAGAGACAGGTTGTTATAATTTCTGTTCTTGTACATTTGCTGAGGAGTGCTTTACTTCCCATTATGTGGTCAATTTTGGAATAAGTGTGATGTGGTGCTGAGAAGAATGTATATTCTGTTGATTTGGGGTGGAGAGTTCTATAGATGTCTATTAGGTCTGCTTGCTGCAGAGATGAGTTCAATTCCTGGATATCCTTGTTAACTTTCTGTCTCATTGATATGTCTAATGTTGACAGTGGAGTGTTGAAGTCTCCCATTATTATTGTATGGGAATCTAAGTCTCATTGTAAGTCTCTAAGGACTTGCTTTATGAATCTGGGTGCTCCTGTATTGGGTGCATATATATTTAGGATAATTAGCTCTTCCTGTTGTATTGATCCCTTTACCATTATGTAATGGCCTTCTTTGTCTCTTTTGATCTTTGATGGTTTAAAGTCTGTTTTATCAGAGACTAGTATTGCAACCCCTGCTTTCTTTTGTTCTCCATTTGCCTGGTAAATCTTCCTCCATCCCTTTATTTTGAGCCTATGTATGTCTCTGCGTGTGAGATGGGTCTCCTGAATACAGCAGACTGATGGGTCTTGACTCTTTATCCAGTTTTCCAGTCTATGTCTTTTAATTGGAGCATTTAGTCCATTTACATTTAAGGTTAATATTGTTATGTGTGAACTTGATCCTGCCATTATGATATTAACTGGTTATTTTGCTCGTTAGTTGATGCAGTTTCTTCCTAGCCTCGATGGTCTTTACATTTTGGCATGTTTTTGCAATGGCTGGTACCGGTTGTTCCTTTCCATGTTTAGTGCTTCCTTCAGGGTCTCTTGTAAGGCAGGCCTAGTGGTGACAAAATCTCTAAGCATTTGCTTATCTGTAAAGGATTTTATTTCTCCTTCACTTATGAAACTTTTTTGTCTGGATATGAAATTCTGGGTTTAAAATTCTTTTCTTTTAGAATGTGGAATATTGGCCCCCACTCTCTTCTGGCTTGGAGAGTTTCTGCCGAGAGATCTGCTGTTAGTCTGATGGGCTTCCCTTTGTGGGTAAGCCGACCTTTCTCTCTGGCTGCCCTTAAGATTTTTTCCTTCATTTCAACTTTGGTGAATCTGGCAATTATGTGTGTTGGCGTTGCTCTTCTCGAGGAGTATCTTTGTGGCATTCTCTGTATTTCCTGGATTTGAATGTTGGCCTGCCCTACTAGGTTGGGGAAGTTCTCTTGGATGATATCCTGAAGAGTGTTTTCCAACTTGGTTCCATTTTCCCCCTCACTCTCAGGCACCCCAATCAGACGTAGATTTGGTCTTTTTACATAATCCCATACTTCTTGCAGGCTTTGTTCATTTCTTTTTCTTCTTTTTTCTTTTGGTTTTTCTTCTTGCTTCATTTCGTTCATTTGATCCTCAATTGCTGATACTCTTTCTTCCAGTTGATCGAGTGGGTTACTGAAGCTTGTGCATTTGTCACGTATTTCTCATGTCATGCTTTTCATCTCTTTCATTTCGTTTAGGACCTTCTCTGCATTAATTACTCTAGCCATCAATTCTTCCACTTTTTTTTCAAGATTTTTAGTTTCTTTGCACTGGGTACGTAATTCCTCCTTTAGCTCTGAGACGTTTGATTGACTGAAGGCTTCTCTCATCTCGTCAAAGTCATTCTCCATCAAGCTTTGATCCCCTGCTGGCAATGAGCTGCACTCCTTTGCCGGGGGAGATGCGCTCTTATTTTTTGAATTTCCAACTTTTCTGCCCTGCTTTTTCCCCATCTTTGTGGTTTTATCTGCCTTTGTCTTTGATGATGGTGACGTACTGATGGGGTTTTGGTGTAGGTGTCCTTCCTGTTTGATAGTTTTCCTTCTAACAGTCAGGACCCTCAGCTGTAGGTGTGTTGGAGATTGCTTGAGGTCCACTCCAGACCCGGTTTGCCTGGGTGTCAGCAGCAGAGGCTGCAGAAGATAGAATATTTCTGAACAGCGGGTGTACCTGTCTGATTCTTGCTTTGGAAGCTTCCTCTCAGGGGTGTACTCCACCCTGTGAGGTGTGGGGTGTCAGACTGCCCCTAGTGGGGAATGTCTCCCAGTTAGGCTACTCAGGGGTCAGGGACCCACTTGAGCAGGCAGTCTGTCCGTTCTCAGATCTCACCTTCCGTGTTGGGAGATCCACTGCTCTCTTCAAAGCTGTCAGACAGAGTCGTTTGCGTCTGCAGAGGTTTCTGCTGCTTTTGTTGTTATCTGTGCCCTGTCCCCAGTGGTGGAGTCTACAGAGACAGGCAGGTTTCCTTGAGCTGCTGTGAGCCCCACCCAGTTTGAGCTTCCCAGCGGCTTTGTTTACCTACTTAAGCCTCAGCAATGGCGGGCGCCCCTCCCCCAGCCTCGCTGCTGCCTTGTGGTTAGATCACAGATTGCTGTGCTAGCAATGAGGGTGGCTCCGTGGGCGTTGGACCCTCCTGGCCAGGTGTGGGATATAATCTCCTGGTGTGCCTTTTTGCTTAAAACACAGTATTGGTGTGGGAGTTACCCGATTTTCCAGGTGTTTTATGTCTCAGTTCCCTTGGCTAGGAAAAGGGATTCCCTTCCCCCTTGTGCTTCCCAGGTGAGGCGATGCCTCATCCTGCTTCAGCTCTCGCTGGTCAGGCTGCAGCAGCTGACCAGCACTGATTGTCCCGCACTCCCTAGTGAGATGAACCCAGTACCTCAGTTGAAAATGCAGAAATCACCGGTCTTCTGTGTCGCTCGAGCTGGGAGTTGGAAACTGGAGCTGTTCCTATTCGGCCATCTTGCTCCACCCCCCCTACATGATTCTTTTCATGGATCAGTTTGGTAGCACTGTTTTTGGGGAATCTGAGAAGAGATATTTTGGATCACATTGAAGCCTATGGTGACAAAGGCAATATCCTCATATAAAAACTAGAAGGAAGCTTTCCGAGAAAGTTCTTTGTGATGTGTGAATTCATCTCACTGATTTACACCTTTCTTTTCATGGAGCAGTTTGCTAACACTGTTTTCATCATATCTGCCAAGGCATGTTTGAGAGTGCATTGAGGCCTATAGTTACAAAGGAAATATTCTCAGATAAAAACTAGAAAGAAGCTTTTTGAGAAACAGCTCTGTGATGTGTGAATTGATCTCACAGAGTTATACTATTCTTTTCATTTAGCAGTTTGCTAGCAATGTTTTCGTGGAATCTTCTATAGGATAGTTTGGAGTGCATTGAAGCCTCTGGTGACAAAGGAAGTATCCTAAGATAAAAACAAAAAGAAGCTTTCTGACAAATTGGTTTGTGATGTGTGATTTCATCTCACAGAGTTACACTGTTCTTTTCATTGATCCCTTTGGTAAGACTGTTTTCTTGGAATCTGCAATGGGATGATTTGGAGCACATTGAAGCTTAGGATGACAAAGGAAATGTCCTCAGACAAAATCTAGAAAAATCTTTCTAACAAATTGCTTTGTGATTTGTGAATTCATCTCACAGAGTTACATGATTGTTTTCAGGGAGCACTTTGGTAGTACTGTATTTAGGGAATCTTCAGAGGGACATTTGGGAACTCATGGAGGCCTATGGTGAAAAAGGAAATAACCTCAGACAAAAATTGCAGAGAATCTTTTCGAGAAATGGTTTTCTGGTGTATATTCACATCATAGAGTTTAACCTTTTTGTTGATTGAGCAGTTCGACATCACAGTTTTTGTGGTATCTGAGAGGAGATATTTGGGAGCACATTGAAGCCTATGGTGAAAAAAGATATATCGTCAGATTTAAGCTAGAAAGAAGCTTTCTGAGAAACTGCTCTGTGATGGGTGAATTCATCTCACACAGTTACACCTTTCTTTTCATTGAGCAGTTTGTTAACACTATTTTTGTTTAATCTGCAAAGGGATGTTCGGGAGTGCATAGAGTCCAATGGCTAAAAGGAAATAACTTCAGGGAAAAGCTGGAGTGAAGCTTTCTGAGAAACTCCTTTGTGATATGTGTATTCATCTCATAGACTTAAGCATTTCTGTTAAGGAAGCACATTGACTTCACTGTTTGTGTGGTGTCTGAGAAGGGATATTTGGGAGTGCATTGAAGCCTATGGTGGAAAAGGAAATATCTTCAGGTGGAAAAGTAAATATCCTCATATAAAAACTAGAAAGAAGCATTCCTCAAAACTGTTTGTAATGTGTCAAATTGTGTCACAGAGATACACGATTCTTTTCATGGAGCACTTTGGTAACATTGTTTTTGTGGAATCTGCAAAGGGATATTGGGGAACGCGTTGACGCCTACAGTGAAAAAGGAAATATTCTCAGAAAAAAACTAGAAAGAAGTTTCTGAGAAACTGCTGTGTGACATGTGAATTCATCTCACAGCGTTACACATTCCTTTTCATTGAGCAGTTTGATAACAGTGTTTTCGTGAAATCTGCAATAGGATACTTGGGAGTGCATTGAAGCCTATGGTGACAAAGGAAATATCCTCAGATGAAAACCAAAAAGAAGCTTTCTGAGAAACTGCTTTGTGATGTGTGAATTCATCTCACAGGTTACACTGTTCTTTTCATTGAGCAGTTTGTTAACATTGTTTTCTTGGAATCTACATTGGAATATTTTGGAGCACATTGAAACTTATGATGACAAAGGAAATATCATGAGACAAAAACCAAAAGAAGCTTTCTGAGAAACTGCTGTGTGATTTGTGAATTCATCCCACAGAGTTACACGATTCTTTTCATGGATCAGTTTGGTAGCACTGTTTTTGGGGAATCTGAGAAGGTATATTTTTTATCGCATTGAAGTCTATGATGACAAAGGGAATATCCTCAGATAAAGGTTAGACAGAAGCTTTCTGAGAAAGTTCTTTGTGAAGTGTGAGTTCATCTCATAGAGTTACACTTTTCTTTTCATGGAGCAGTTTCCTAACACTATTTTCATGAACTATGCAAAGGGATATTTGCGAGCACATTTAGCCTATGGTGAAAAACTAAATATCCTCAGAAAAAAAAACTTGAAAGAAGTCTTCTGAGTAACTTCTTTGAAATGTGTGAATTCATCTCACAGAATTTCACAGCTCTGTTCCTTGAACAATTTCTGAATCCTGTTTTCATGGAATCTGCAATGGGATATTTCAGAGCGTATTGAAGCCTATGGTGCAAAAGGAAGTACGCTCAGACAAAAACTAGAAAGAAGCTTTCTGAGAAACTGCTTTGCGATTTGTGAATTCATTTCCCAGAGTTACAAGATTCTTTTCATGGAGAAGTTTGCTAACACTGGTTTCGTGGAATCTGCAAACAGATATATGGGAGTGCATGAGGCCTATTGTGAAAAAGGAAATATCCTCATGTAAACACTAGAAAGAAGCTTTCAGGGAAAATGATTTGTGATGTGTGAATTCATCTCACAGTGTTACACTGTTCTTTCTACTGAGCAGTTACCTAACACTGTTTTCTTGGAATCTGCAATGGGATATTTTGGAGCACATTGAAGTTTATGGTGTCAAAGGTAGTATCTTCATATACAAAATAGAAAGAAGCTTTCTGAGAAACCGCTTTGTGCTGTGTTAATTCATCTCACGGAATTACACGATTCTTTTCATGATCAGTTTGTAGCACTGTTGTTGGAGAAACCAAGAAGGGATATTTTGTGTCACATCGAAGCCCTTGGTGTCTAAGGAAATATCCTCAGATAAAAACTACCAAGAAGCTATTTGAGAAAGTTCCTTTTAAATGTGTGAATTCATCTTACAGATTTACACCTTTTTTCATGGAGCTATTTGCTAACACTTTTTTCATGGAATCTGCAAAGGTAAATTTGGGAGTGCATCATGACCTAGAGTGAAAAAGGAAATATCCTCAGATAAAAATTAGAAGGAAACTTTCTGAGAAACTGCTTTGTGATGTGTGAATTCATGTGACAGAACTACGCCATTCTTTCATTGAGCCGTTTGATAACACTTTTTCGTGGAATCTGCAAAAGGATATTTGGGAGTGCCTTGAAGTCTATAGTGACAAAGGAAATATCCTCGGATGAAAACCAAAAAGAAGATTTCTGGGAAACTACTTTGTGTTGGTCAATTCATCTCAGAGTTACACTGTTATTTTCATTGTGCAATTTGCTAACACTGTTTTCTTGGAATCTGCAATGGGCTATTTCGGAGCACATTGAAGCTTATATTGACAAAGGAAATATCCTCAGACAAAAATTAGAAAGAATCTTTCCAAGAAACTGTTCTGTGAATTGTGATTTCATCTCAGAATTTCATAATTATTTTCACGGAGCAGTTTGTTAGCACTGTTTTTGCAGAATGTGATGAGGGACATTGTGGATTGCATTGAAGTCTATGGTGACAAAGGAAATATCTTCATATAAATACTAGAAAGAAGCTTTCTGGGAAACCACTTTGAGATGTTTTAATACATCTCACAGCATTACACGATTCTTTTCATGGATCAGTCTGTTATCACTGTTTCGGGGAATTTGAGAAAGGATATTTTGTATTGCATTGAAACCAATGGTGACAAAGGAAATATCCTCAGATAAAAACTAGAAAGAATCTTTCTGAGAAAGTTGTCTGGGATGTGTGAATTCATCTCACAGAGTTACACCATTATTTTCAGGTGGAGTGTGCTAACACTGTTTTTGTGGAATCTGCAAAGGGATATTTGGGAGTGCTTTGAGGCCTATAGTGAAAAATGAAATATTCTCATAGAAAAACTAGAAAGAAACTTTCTGAGAAATTGCTTTGAGACGTGTGAATTCATCTCACAGAACTCTGCCCTTCCATTCATTGAGCAGCTTGATAACACTTTTTTCGTGGAATCTGCAATAGGATATTTGGGAGTGCATTGAAGCCTATGGTGACAAAGGAAATATCCTCAGATGAAAAACAAAAAGAAACTTTCTGAGAAACGGTTTTGTGTGGTGTCAATTCATCTCACAGAGATACACTGATCTTTTCATTGTGCAGTTTGTTAACACTGATTTCTTGGAATCTGCAATGGGATATTTGGGAGTGCATTGAAGCTTATGGTGACAAAGGAAATATCCTCAGACAAAAACTAGAATGAAACTTTCTGAAAAACTGCTTTATGATTTGTGAATTCATCTCAGAGTTTCAGGATTCTTTTCATGGAGCAGTTTGTTAACACTGTTTTCGGGGAATCAGAGAAGGGATATTTTGGATCGCATTGAAGCGTAAGGTGACAAAGGAAATATTCTCATATAAAAACTAGAAAGAAGTTTTCTGAGAAACTGCTTTGTGATTTGAGAATTTGCCTCATAGAGTTACACTGTTCCTTTCATTGATCAGTTTGCTAACACTGTTTTCTTGGAATGTGCAATAGGATATTATGGAACTCATTGAAGCCTACAGTGACAAAGGTAATATCCTCAGATAAAAACTAGAAAGAAGCTTCCTGAGAAAGTTCCTTGTGATATGTGAATTCATCTCACAGAGTTACACCTTACTTTTCATGGCTCATTTTGCTAACTCTCTTTTCGTGGAATCTACAAAGGGATATTTGGGAGCTCATTGAGGCCTATGGTGAAAAAGGAAATATCCTCAGATAAAAACTAGAAAGAAGCTTTCTGAGAAAGATCTTTGTGGTGTGTGAATTCATCTCACAGAGTTACACCTTACTTTTCATGACTCATTTTGCTAACACTGTTTTTGAGGAATCTGCAAAGGGATATTTGGGAACATATTGAGGCATATAGTGAAAAAGGAAATATCTTCATAGAAAAACTAGAAAGAAGATTTCCGAGAATCTGCTTTGTGATGTTTGAATTCAAGGCACAGAATCACACTATTCTTTTCATGGAGAAGTTTGCTAACACTGTCTTCTTGGAATCTACAATGGAATATTTCAGAGCATATTGAAGCTTATGGTGACAATAGAAATATCCTCATATATAAACTAGAAAGAAAGCCTCTGAGAAACTGCTTTATGATATGTTAATTCATCTCACAGAGTAACACAATTATTTTCATGGATCAGTTTGGTAGCACTGTTTTTGGGGAATCTGAGAAGGGATATTTTGGATTGCCATGAAGCCTATGGTGACTAAGGAAATATCCTCAGATAAAAACTAGAAAGACGGTATCTGAGAAAGTCCTTTGGGATGTGTGAATTCATCTCACAGAGATACACCTTTCTTTTCATGGAGCAGTTTGCAAACGCTGTTTTTGTGGAATCTGCAAAGGGATATTTGGGAGCACATTGAGGCATATGGTGAAAAAGGAAATATCCTCAAATAAAAATTAGAAAGAAGCTTTCTGAGAAACTGTTTTGTGATTGTTGAATTCATCTCACAGAGCTAAGCTGTGTTTTTCTTTGTACCTTTTGATAACCCTGTTTTCGTGGAGTCTGCAATAGTATATTTGGGAGTGCAATGAAGAAGATGGTGGCAAAGGAAATATTCTCATAGGAAAACCAAAAAGAAGCTTTCTGAGAAACTGCTTTGTGATGCGATAATTTGTCTCACAGAGTTACACGATTCATTTCATGGATCAGTTTGGTAGCACTGTTTTTGGGTAACCTGAGAACGGATATCTTGGATCATACTGAAACCTATGGTGACTAAGGAAATATCCTCAGATAAAAATTAGAAAGGAGCCTTGTGAGAAAATTCTTTGTGATATGTGAATTCACCTCACAGAGTTACACCTTTCTTTTCAAGGAGTAGTTCACCAACACTGTTTTTGTGGAATATGCAAAGGGATATTTGGGAGCACTTTGAGGCCTTTGGTGAAAAAGGAAATATCCTCAGATAAAAACTAGAAAGAAGCTTTCTGAGAAACTGCTTTGTGATGGGTGAATTCATCTCACAGAGATACATCGTGCTTTCTTTGATCCTTTTGATGACACTGTTTTCGTGGATATTTGGGAGTGTATTGAAGCCTATGGGGACACAGGAAATATCCTCAGAAAAAAATAAGAAAAAGCTTTCGGAGAACTTCTTTTTGATGTGTGAATTCATCTCACAAAATTACATGATTCTGTTCATTGATCAGTTTACTAACACTGATATCCTGGAATCTGCAGTGGGATATTTCGTGCAATGAAGTTTATGGTGACAAAGGAAATATCCCAAGACAAAAACTAGAAGGAAGCTTTTGGAGGAGCAGCTTTGTGATTTCTGAAATCATCTCACAGAGTTACACTTTTCTTTTCATGGAGCAGTTTGGTAGCCCTGTTTTGGGGGAATCTGAGAAGGGATATTTTGGATCACATTGAAGCCAATGGGGTCAAAGGAAATATTCTCAGATAAAAACCAAAAAGAAGCTTTCTGAGAAACTGCTTTGTGATGTGTGAATTCATAGCATAGAGTTACACCTTGCATTTCATGGAGCAGTTTTCTAACAATGTTTTTGTGGAATCTGCCAAGGGATATTTGGGAGTGCTCTGACGCCTATGGTGATAAAGGAAGTATCCTCAGAGAGGAACTGGAAAGAAGCTTTCTGAGAAACCACTTTGTGATGTGCTAGTTCATCTCACAGAATTACATGATTCTTTTCATGGATCAGTATGGCAGCACTGTTTTTGGTAAATCTGAGAAGGGATATTTTGGGTCAGATTGAAGCCTATGGTGACAAAAGAAATATCCTCAGAGAGGAACTAGAAAGAAGCTTTCTGAGAAAGGTCCTTGTGATGTTTGAATTCATCTCAGAGTTATAGTGTTCTTTTCAATGAGCTGTTTGCTACTACAGTTTTCTTGGAATCTGCAATCAGATATTTGGGAGCACAGTGGAGCTTATGGTGACAAAGGAATATCCTCTTATAAAAACTAGAGAGAAGCTTTCTGGGAAACCACTTTTTGATGTGATAATTCATCTCAAAGGGTTACACGATACTTTTCATGGAGCAGTTTGGTAGCACTGTTTTTGGGGAATCTGGGAACGGATATTTTGGATCACATTGAAGCCTCTGGTGACAAAGGAAATATCCTTAGTTAAAAACTAGAATGAAGCTTTATGAGAAAGGTCTTTGTAATTTCTGAGTCCATCTCACAGAGTTACAACATTCTGTTCATGGAGCAGTTTGCCAAAACTGTTTTCGTGGAATATGCAATGGGACATTTGGGAGCTCATTGAGGCCTATAATGACAAAGGAAATATCCTCAGATAAAAACTAGACAGAAGTTTTGTGAGAAACTGCTTTGTGATGTGTGAATTCATCTCACAGAATTACACCATTCCTTTCAATGAGCAGTTTGATAACACTTTGTTCATGGAATCTGCTATAGGATATTTGGGAGGACATTGAAGCCTATTTTAACAAAGGCCATATTCTGAGATAAAAACCAAAAAGAAGCTTTCTAAGAAACTGCTTTATGATTTGAATTTATGTCAGAGTGTTACACGATTCTTTTCATGGAGCAGTTTGGTAGAACTGTTTTTGGGGAATCTGAGAAGGGATATTTTGGATTGCATTGAAGTCTATGGTGACAAAGGACATACAGTCAGATATAAACTAGAAAGAAACAGCTTCCTGAGAAACTGTTTTGTTATATTTGAATTCATCTCACAGAGTTACACTGTTCTTTTCATTGAGCAGTTTGATAACACTGTTTTCTTAGAATCTACAAATGGATAATTGAGAGTGCTTTGAGACAAATGGTGACAAAGGAAATATCCTCATATAAAAACTAGAAGAAAGCTTTCTGAGAAACAACTTTCTGATGTGTTAATTCATCTCACAGAGTTTCACCATTTTCTTCATGGAAGAGTTTCTTGGCAATGTTTTTGAGGAATCTGAGAAGGGATATTTTGGATCACATTTAAGCCTATGTTGACAAATTAAATATCCTCAGATAAAAACTAGAAAGAAGCATTCTGGGAAAGCTCTTTGTGATGTGTGAATTCATCTCACAGAGTAACACCTTTCTTTTCCTGGAGCAGTTTGCTAACACTGTTTTCATAGAATCTGCAATGGGATACTCCAGAGCCCATTGATGCCTATAGAATAAAATGAACTTTCCACAGATCAAAACTAGAAAGAAGCCTTCTGAAAAACAGCTTTGTGATGTGTGAATTCATCTTACAGTGTTTCATGGTTCTTTTCTTTGAGCAATATGATATCACAGTTTTCTTGCAATCTTCAATAGGATATTTGGGAGTGCAATGAAGCCTATGCTGACAAAGGAAATATCCACAGATAAAAGTCCAAAAAGAAGCTTTCTGTGAACCTGCTTTGTGATGTGTGGACTCATCTCACAGAGTTACACCGTTCTTTTCATTGAGAAGTTTGCTAACACTTTTTTTGATTAATCTGCTATGGGATATTGGGGAGCACATTGATTAATACGGTGAAAGGGAAATATACTCATATAAAAACTAGAAAAATTTTTCTGAGAAACACTTTTGTGATATGTGAATTCATCTCACAGAGTTACATCATTCTTTTCTTGGAAGAGTTTGGTAGCACTGTTTTGGGGAAATCTGAGAAGGGATATTTTGGGTCACATTGAAGCCTATGGTGACAAAGGAAATATAATCAGATAATAACTAGAAAGAAGTTTTCTGAGAAACTTACTTGCCATGTGTGTATTCATCTCACAGAGGAACAATTTCTTTTCATGAAGCAGTTTGGTAGCACGGTTTTGGTGAATCTGAGAAAGGATATTTTGGATCACATTGAAGTCTATGCTGACAAAAGAAAAACTCAGATAAAAACTAGAAAGAAGATTTCTGAGAAACTGCTTTGTGATGTGTAGATTCATCTCACAGATTTACAAGTTTCTTTTCATGGAGGAGTTTGCTAACACTGTTTTCATAGAATCTGCAAAGTGGTATTTGGGAGTGCATTGAGGCCTATAGCGAAAAAGGAAATACTCTCAGTTAAAAGCTAGAAAGAAATTTTATGAGAAACTGCTGTGTAAAATGTGAGTTCATCTCACAGAGTTACACCATTCTTTCATTGAGCAGTTTGCTAACACCGTTTTCTTGGAATCTGCAATGGGATTTTTTGGAGTGAAATCAAAGTTATGGTGATGATGCAGACATTCTCAGAGAAAAATTACAAATAAACTTTGTGAGAAACTGCTTTCTGATTTATGAATTCATCTCACAGAGTTACACTTTCTTTTCATGAAGCAGTTTCTTAGCACTGTTTTTGGGGATCTGAGTAGGGATATTTTGGATCACATTGTAGCCTATGGTGAGAAAGGAAATGTCCTCTAATAAAAATGAGAAAGAAGCTTTCTGAGAAACGTCTTTGTGATGTGTGAATTCATCTCACTGATTTATATCTGTCTTTTCATGGAGCATTTTGTTAACACTGTTTTAATGGAATCGGCAATAGGATAGTCCAGAGCGTATTCAGGCATATAGTAAAAAAGGAAATATCCTCAAAAGCTAGAAAGAAGCTATCTAAGAAACTGCTTTGTGATGTTTTATTTCATCTCACAGAGGTACACAATCATTTTCATGTATCTGTTTGGTAGCAATGTTTTTGGGGGAATCTGAGAAGGAATATTTGGATCACATTGAAGCCTTTGGTGACAAAGGAAATATCTTCAGATAAAAACTAGAAATAATCTGTCTGAGAAAGTTCTTTGTGTTTTGTCAATTGATCTCCCAGAGTTAAACCTTTCTTCTCATGGACCAGTTTGATAACAATGTTTTCGTGGAATCTGCGATAGGATATTTGGTAGTGCATTGAAGCCTATGGTGACAAAGGAACTATCCTCAGATAAAAATCAAAGAGAAGCTTTCTAGGAAATGGCTTTCTGATGTGTCAATTCATGTAACAGAGTTACACCGTTCTTTTCATTGGCTACTTTGCTAAAAGTTTTTTTGTTTATTCTGCAATGGGATATTCGAGAGTGCATTGAGGAATATGGTGAAAAAGTAAATTTCTTCAGATAAAAACTAGAAAGAAGTTTTCTAAGAAACTGCATTGTGATATGTGAATTCACCACACAGAGTTAAACCATTTCTTTCATGGAACAGTTTTGTAGCACTGTTTTTGGGGAATCTGAGTGGGGATATTTTGGATCACATTGAAGCCTGTGGTGACAAAGGAAACACCGTCAGATAAAAATTAGAAAGAAGCTTTCTGAGAAAGTTCTTTGTGATGTGTAAATTCATCTCACAGAGTTACACCTTTCTTTTCATGGAGCAGTTTGCTGACACTGTTTTTCTGCAATCTGCAAAGGGATATTTGGGAGCACATTGATGCCTATGGTGAAGAAAGATAAAAGCTAGAAAGTAGCTTTCTGAGAAACTGCTTTCTGATGTGTGAATTCATCTCTCAGAGTTACACTGCTCTTTTCATTGAGCAGTTTGCTAACACAGTTTTCTTGGAATCTGCAATGGGATATTTCAGAGCACATTGAAGTTTATGGTGATAAAGGAAATATCCTCGTATAAAAACTAGCAAGAAGCTTTCTGTGAAACTGCTTTGTGATGAGTTAGCTTATCTCACAGAGTTACACGATTCCTTTCATGAATCAGTTTGGTAGCACTGTTTTTGGGGAATCTGAGAAGGGATAATTTGGATTGATTTGAAGACTATGGTGACAAAGGAAATATCCTCAGATAAAAATTAGAAAGAAGCTTTCTGAGAAAATTGTTTGTGATGTTTGAAAGGATCTCACAGAGTTACACCTTGCATTTCATGGAACAGTTTGCTATCACTGTTTTTGTGGAATCTACAAAAGGGATATTTGGGAGCGCATTGAGGCCTATAGTGAAATATGAAATATCTTAAGATAAAAACCAGAAAGAAGCTTTCTGAGAAACTCCCTTGTAATCTGTGAGTTAATCTCACAGAGTTACACCATTCTTGTCATTGAGAAGTTTGCTAACATTGTTTTCTTGGAATCTGAAATGGGATATTTTGGAACACAATGAAAATTATGGTGATGAAGCAAATATCCTCAGAGAAAAACAAGAACAAATCTGAGAAACTGCTTTCTGATTGTGAATTCATCTCACAGTTACACTTTCTTTTCATGGAGCAGCTGTTAGCACTGTTTTTGGGGAATCTGAGAAGGGATATTTTGGATCGCATTGAAGCCTATGCTGACAAATGAAATATCCTCAGATAAAAACTAGAAAGAAGATTTCTGAGAAACTTCTTTGTGATGTGTGAATTCATCTCACAGTGTTACACTTTTTTTTTTCATGAATCAGTTTGCTAACACTGTTTTTGTGAAATCTGCAGAAGGATATTAGGGAGCACATTGAGGCCTATGGTGAAAAAGGAAATATCCTCAGATAAAAATTAGAAAGAAGCTTTCTGAGACACTGCTTTGTGATGTGTGAATTCATCTCACAAAGTTACACTGTTCTTTTCATTGAGTAGTTTGCTAATACTGTTTCCTTGGAATCTGGAGTGGGATATTTCAGAGTGCATTGAAGCTGATAGTGAAAACAGAAATATCCTCAGACAAAATCGAGAGGGCAGCTTTCTGAGACACTGCTTGGTGTATTGTAAATTCTTCTCACAGAGTTACACCTTTCTTTTCATGAAGCAGTTTGGTAGCATGGTTTTGTTGAATCTGAGAAGGGATATTTTGGATCCCATTGAAGCCTATGGTGACAAAAGAAAAATTCAGATAAAACTGGAAACAAGCTTTCTGAGAAGCTGCTTTATGATATTTGGATTCATCTCACAGATTTACACCTTTCTTCTCTTGGAGCAGTTTGCTGACAGTTTTCATGGAATCTGCAAAGGGATATTCCAGAGCAACTTGAGGCCTATATTGAAAAAGGAAATATCCTCAGAAAAAAATCTAGAAAGAAGCTTTCTGAGAAACAGCTTGGTGATGTGTGTATTCAGCTTACAGTGTTACCCCATTCTTTTCATTGAGCAGTTTGATAACACTGTTTTGGAGGAAGCTGCAATGGCATATTTTGGAGCACATTGAAGCCTATAGTGACAAAGGAAATATCCTCAGATGAAAACCAAGAAGAAGCTTTTTGTGAAACTGCTTTGTGATGTGTGAATTCATCTCACAGGTTTACACCTTTCTTTTCATGGAGCAGTTTGCTAACATTATTTTACTGGAATCTACAAAGGGATATTCGTGAGCACATTGAGGCAAAAGTGAAAAAGGAAATATCCTTAGAAAAAACTAGAAAGAAGGCCGGGTGCGGTGGCTCACGCCTGTAATCCCAGCACTTTGGGAGGCCAAGGCGGGCGGATCACAAGGTCAGGAGATCGAGACCACGGTGAAACCCCGTCTCTACTAAAAATACAAAAAAAAAAATTAGCCGGGCGCGGTTGTGGGCGCTTGTAGTCCCAGCTACTTGGGAGGCTGAGGCAGGAGAATGGCGTGAACGCGGGAGGCGGAGCTTGCAGTGAGCCGAGATCACGCCACTGCACTCCAGCCTGGGCGACAGAGCAAGACTCCGTCTCAAAAAAAAAAAAAAAAAAAAAAAAGAAAAAGAAAAAACTAGAAAGAATCTCTCTGAGAAACAGCTTTATGATGTGTGAATTCATCTCACAGAGTTACACCACTCTGTTCATGGAGCAGTTTGGTAGCCCTGTTTCTGGGGAATCTGAGAAGGGGTATTTTGGATCGCATTGAAGCATATGGTGACAAAGGAAATATCCCCAGATAAAAGCTTGAAAACACCTTTCTGAGAAACATCTTTGTGATGTGTGAATTTATCTCAAATAGTTACATGATTGTTTTCTTGGAACAGTTTGCTAACACTGTTTTAGTAAAATCTGCAATAGGATATTTGGGCAAGCATTGAAGCCTATGGTGACAACGGAAATATCCTCAGACAAAAACCAAAAGAAAGTTTCTGGGAAACTGCTTTTGATGTGTGAATTCATCTCACAGAGCTACACTGCTCTTTTCATTGGGCAGTTTGCTAACACTCTTTTCTTGGAATCTGCAATGGGATATTTCTCAGTGCATTGAAGCTTATGATGACAAAGGAAATATCCACAGACAAAAACTAGAGAGAAGATTTCAGAGAAACTGCTTTGTGATTTTTGAATTCATCTCACAGAGTTACAAGATCCTTTTCATAGAGCAGTTTGGTAGCCCTGTTTTGGGGGAATCTAAGAAGGGATATTTTGGATTGCATTGAAGCATATGGTGAACAAAGGAAATGTCCTCAGATAAAAATCAAAAGAAGCTTTCTGAGAACCTACTTTGTGATGTGTGAATTCATCTCACAGAGTTACACCGTTTTTTTCATTGAGAAGTTTACTAACACTTTTTTGCATTTAATCATCAATGGGATACTTGGGAGCACATTGAGGAATATGGTGAAAAAGGAAATATCCTCAGATAAAAACGAGAATGAAGTTTTCTGATAAATTGCTTCATGATGTGTTAATTCAGCTCTCAGAGTTACATGATTCTTTTCGTGGAACAGTTTGTTAACACTCTTTTTGGGCTATCTGAGAAGGGATATTTTGGATCGCATTGAAGCCTATGGAGAGAAAGGAAATATTGTCAGATAAAAACTAGAAAGAAGCTTTCTGAGAAAGTTGCTTGCGATGTGTGAATTCATCTCTCAGAGTTACACCATACTTTCCATTGAACAGTTTTATAAAGTTGTTTTCATGGAATCTGCAAAAGGATGATTGGGAGTGCTTTGAGGCCTATGGTGAAAAATTTCCTATCCTCAGATAAAAACTAGAAAGAAGCCTACTGAGAAACTACTTTTTGATGTGTGAATTCATCTTACAGAGTTACACCGTTCTTTTCATTCAGTAGTTTGATAACCCTGGTTTCATAGAATCTGTAATATGGTACTTGGATGCACATTGAATCCTAGCATGTCAAAGGAAATAATCTCAGATAAAAACTAGAAAGAAGATTTCTGAGAAACAGCTTTGTGATGTGTGAATCCCTTTCACAGAGATACACCACTGTTTTCATGGAGCAGTTTGGTAGCACTGCTTTTTGGAATCTGAGAAGGGATATTTTCAATTGCATTGAAGCCTATGGTGACAAAGGAAATATCTGCAGACAAAAACTAGAAAGAAGTTTCCTAAGAAAGCTCTTTGTGATATGTGAATTCATCTCACAGAGTCAAACCTTTCTTTACATGGAGCAGTTTTCTAACACTCTTTCTTGAAATGTGCAGAGGGATATTTTGGATCGCATTGAGGCCTATAGTGAAAAAGGAAATATCTTCAGATAAAAAAGAGAAAGAAGCATTCTGAGAAAACACTTTGTGGTGTCTTAATTCATCTCTCAGAGTTACATGAGTCTTTTCATGGATCATTTGGTAGCACTGTTTTGAGGGAATCTGATAATGGATATTTTGGATTGCATTGAAGCCTATGTTGACAAAGGAGATATCCTCAGAAAAAAAACTAGAAAGAAGGTTTCTGAGAAAGTTGTTTGTGATGTGAGAATTCATCTCACAGAGGTACACCTTTCTTTTCATGGAGCGGTTTGATAAAACTGTTTTTGTGGAATCTGCAAAAGGATAAACAGGAGCACATTGAGACCTATGGTGAAATAGGAAATATCCTCAGATAAAAACTAGAAAGAAGCTTCCTGAGAAAATGGTTTGTGATGTATGAATTCATCTTACAGAGTTACACCACTCTTTTCATTGAGAAGTTTGATAACATTGTTTTTGTGGAATCTGCAATAGGTTATTTTGGAGTGCATTGAAGCCTCTGGTGACAAAGGAAATATCTTCAGATAAAAACCAAAAAGAAGCTTTCTGTGAAACTGCTTTGTGAGGTGTGAATTCCTCTCACAAAGTTACAGTATTCTTTTCATTGAGAAGTTTGCTCACACTTTTTTCGTGGTATCTGCAAAAGGATATTCGGGAGCACCTAGAGGAATATGATGAAAAAGGAAATATCCTCAGATAAAAAATAGTAAGAAGTTTACCGAGAAAAAGCTTTGTGATGTGTTAATTCTTCTCACACTGTTACATGATACTGTTCATGGATCTGTTTGGTAGCACTGTTTTTGGGGAATCTGAGGAAGGATATTTTGGATCGCATTAGCACCAATGGTGACAAAGGAAACACCCTTAGATAAAAGCTAGAAAGACTCTTTCTGAGAAAGTTCTTTGTGATGTGTGAATTTATGTCACAGAGTTACACCTTTCTTTGCATGGAGCAATTTGCTAACCCTGTTTTCATGGAAACTGGAAAGGAACATTTTAGAGCACAGTTATTCCTAGGCGGATAAAGGAAATATCCTCAGATAAAAACTAAAAGGAAGTTTTCTGTGAAACTTCTTTGGATATTGGAATTCACCTCACAGAGTTACACCTTTCTTTTCATGGAGCAGGTTGGTAACACTGTTTTCAATGGATCTGCAAAGGGATATTTGGGAGTGCTTTGAGGAATATGGTGAAAAAGGAAATATCCTCAGAAAAAAAAAAACTAGGAAGAAGTTTTCTGAGAAACTGCTTTGTGATGTGTGGGTTCATCTCATGGATTTACACTCTTCTTTTTCTTGATCAGTTTGCTAACACTGTTTTCATGGAGTCTTCAGTGGGCTATTTCAGAGTGTATTGAAGCTTATGGTGACAATGTAAACATCCTCACATAAAAACTAAAAGACGCTTTCTGAGAAACCGCTTTGGAATTTTAAAGATCATCTCATAGAGTTGCATGATTCGTTTCATGGATCCGTTTGGTAGCACTCTTTTTGTGGGATCTGAGAAGGGATATTTTAGATCACATTGAAGTCTATGGTGACAAAGGAAATATCCTCAGATAAAAACGAGAAAGAGGCTTTCTGAGAAACTGCTTTGTGATGTGTGAATTCATCTCACAGAGTTACACCTGTTTTATCATGGAGCAGTTTGCTAACACTGTTTTCATGGAATCTGCAAAGGGATATTTCAGAGCTCATTGAGGCCTATGGTGAAAAAAGAAATATCCTCAGATAAAAACTACAAAGAAGCTTTCTAATAAACTGCTTTGTGATGTGAGAAAACGTCTCACAGAGATACACCATTCTTTTCATTGAGCAATTTGGTAACACTGTTTTTGTGGAATCTGCAAAGGGCTATTTGGGAGCACATTGAGGGCTAGAGTGAAAAAGGAAATACCCTCAGATAAAAACCAAAAAGAAGCTTTCTGAGAAACTGCTTTCTGATGTGTGAAATTATCTCACAGTGTTACACTGTTCATTTCTCTGAGCAGTTTGATAACACTGTTTTCTTGGAACCTGCAATGTGATATTTTGGAGCACTTTGAAGCTTATGGTGTCAAAGGAAACATCCTCAGGAAAAAAAAAAAAAAAAACAGAAACCAGATTTCTGAAAAACTGCTTTGTGATTTGTGAATTCATCTCACAGAGTTACATGATTCTTTTTACGGAGCACTTTTGGTAGCACTCTTCTGGTGAATCTGAGAAGGATATTTTGAAATGCATTGAATCCTACAGTGACAAAGGAAATATAATCAGATAAAAACTTGAAAGAAGCTTTCTAAGAAACCACTTTGTGATGTGTGAATTCATCTCACAGAGTTACACAACTCTTTTCTTGAAGCAGTTTGCTAACAATGTTTTCAAGGAATCTGCAATGGGATATTTAAGAGCACATTGAAACCTATGGTGACAATGGAAATATCCTTAGACAAAAACTAGAATGAAGCTTTCTGAGACACTGCTTGGTGATTTGTGAATTCATCTAACAGAGTTACACCATTCTTTTCATTAACCAGTTTACTAACAATGTTTTCATGGAACCTGCAACAGGATGTTTGGGAGCACATTGAATCCTATGGTGACAGAGGAAATATCCTCAGATAAAAACTGAAAAGAAGCTTTCTGTGAACCACTTTGTGATGTGTGAGTTAATCTCACAGAATTAGAGTGTTCTTTTCATTCGGCAGTTTGTTAACACTGCTTTCTTGGAATTTGTAATGGAATATTTCGGAGCACATTGTAGTTTATGGTGACAAAGGAAATATCCTCATATATAAAATAGAAAGAAGCATTCTGAAAAACAGCTTTGTCGTGTGTTAATTCATCTCACAGAGTTACATCATTCTTTTCATGTAGCAGTGTGGTAGCAATGTTTTTTGGGAATGTGAGAAGGGATATTTTGGATCGCATTGGAGCCTACAGTGACAAAGGGATTATCCTAAGATAAAAACCAAAAAGAAGGTTTCCGATAATCTGCTTTGTGACTTGTGAATTCATCTCACAGAGTTTCACCTTTCTTTGCATGGAGAAGTTTGCTAACACTGCTTTTCTGAATTTGCAAAGGAATATTTGGGAGTGCCTTGAGGCCTATGGTGAAAAAAGAAACACCCTCAGATAAAAACTAGAAAGAAGCTTTATGAGAAACTGCTTTGTGTTAGATGAATTCATCTCACAGAGTTACACCATTCTTTTCATTGGGCAGTTTGGTAGCACTGTTTTTGAGGAATCTGCAAAGGGATATATGGGAGCTCATAGTGGCTGATGGTGAAAAAGGAAATATCTTCAGATAAAAACTGGAGAGAAGGTTTTTGAGAAACTCTTTTGTGATGTGTGTATTCATCTCAGAGAGATAAACCATTTTGTTGATTGAGCAGTTTAGCATCATTGTTTTTGTGGTGTCTGAGAAGGGATATTTGGGAACGCAATGAGGTTGATGGTGGAAAAGTAAATATGCTGCAGAGATGAAATCTAGCAAGGAGCTTTCTGAGAAATTCCTTTGTGTTGGGTGAATTCAACTCCCAGATGTAAACCATTCTTTTCATTGAGCAGTTTATAAACTCTGTTTTTGTGGAATCTACAGAGGGATATTCGGAGCACAGAGAAGCCTACGTTGAAAAAGGAAATACCCTCAGATAAATCTAACAAGAAGCTCTCTGAGAGACTGTTTTGTGGTGAGTGAATTCATCTCACAGAGTTAAATCTTTCTTTTCATTGGTAACATTGTTGTTGTAGTTTGGTAACATTGTTGTTGTAGAATCCATAATGGGATATTTGGGAGCACATAGAGGCCTAAAGTGAAAAAAGAAATTCTCCAGGTAAAAACTGGAGAGAAGTTTTCAGAGCAAATCCTTTGTGATTAGTGCATTCATCTCATAGAGCTAAATGTTTCTTTTGATGGAGCACTTTGGCATCACTGTTTTTGTGGTGTCTGAGAAGGGATATTTGGGAGCACATTGAAGCCTATGGTTTAAAAGGAAATATCCACATACAAAAACCAGAAAGAAGCTTTCTGAGAAACTGCTTTGTGATGTGTCAATTCATCTCACAGAGTTACATGGTTCTTTTCATTGAGCAGTTTGATAACACTGTTTTCTTGGAATCTGCAATGGCGTATTTCAGAGCGCATTGATGTTTACCTTGACAAATTAAATGATATTATATAAAAACTAGAAAGAAGCTTTCTGAGATACTACTCTGTGATGTTTGAATTCATCCACAGAGTTACACGATTCTTTTCATGGATCAGTTTGCTAGCAGTGTTTTTGGGGAAACTGAGAAGGGATATTTTGAATCACATTGAAGCCTACAAAGGAAATATTCTCATAAAAACTGGAAAGAAGCTTTCTGAAAAACTGCTTTGTGATGTGTTAATTCACCTCACAGAGTTACAACTTTCTTTTCTTGAAGCCTTTTACTATCACTGTTTTTGTGGGTTCCGCAAAGGGAAATTTGGGAGAGCTTTGAGGCCTGTAGTGAAAAAGTAAATATCCTCAGATAAAAACTAGAAAGAAGCTTTCTGAGAAACTGCTTTGCAATGTCTTAATTCATCTCACAGTGTTACACGAATCCTTTCATGGAGCTGTTTGGTTGCACTGTTTTTTGGAAATCTGGAAGGAATATTTTGGATCTCATTGAAGCCTGTGGTGACAAAGGAAATATCCTCAGAAAAAAAATAGAAAGAAGCTTTCTGAGAAAGTTCTTTGTTATGTGTGAATTCATCTCTCAGAGGTACACCTTTCTTTCCATGGAGCAGTGTGCTAACCATGTTTTTGTGGATTCTACAAGGGGATATTTTGGAGTGCTTTGAGATCTATGGTGATAAAGAAAATAACCTCAAACCCTAGAAAGAAGCTTTCTGAGAAAAGGCTTTGTGTTGTGTGAATTCATCTCACAGAGTTACACAGTTCTTTTCATTGACAAGTTGGATAACACTCTTTTTTGGAATCTGCATTGGGATCTTTTGGAGCTCATTGAAGTTTATGGTGACAAAGGAAATATCCTCATATAAAATCTAGAAAGAAGCTTTCTGAGTAACCATTCTGTGATGGGTTAAATCATCTCTCAGGGATACACAATTGTTTTCTTGGAGCAGTTTGGTAGCACTGTTTTGGGGGAATATGAGAAGGGGTATTTTGGATTGCATTGAAGCCTATGGTGACAAAGGATATATCCTCAGATAAAAAAAAAATAAGCTTTCTGAGAAAGTTCTCTGTGATGTGCGAATTCATCTCACAGAGTTACACCTTTTTGTCATGGAGTGGTTTGTTAACACTCTTTTCATGGAATCTGATAGGGATATTTGGGAGCACATTGATGCTTACCTTGACAAATTAAATAATATCATATAAAAACTAGAAAGAAGCTCTCTGAGATACCACTCTGTGACATTTTAATTAAACCCACAGAGTTACTCAATTCTTTTCATGGATCAGTTTGCTAGCAGTGTTTTTGGGGAAACTGAGAAGGGATATTTTGGATCACATTGAAGCCTATGGTGACAAAGGAAATATCCTCATATAAAAACTAGAAAGAAGTTTTCTGAGAAAGTTCCTTGTGATGCGTGAATTCATCTCTCAGAGGTACACCTTTCTTTCCATAAAGCAGTGTGCTAACCATGTTTTCAAGGATTCTGCACAGGGATATTTTTAGAGTGCTTTGAGGCCTATAGTGATAAAGCAAATATCCTCAGATAAAAACTAGAAAGAAACTTTCTGCGATACCGCATTGTGATGTGTTACTTCATCTCACAGAGTTCCACGATTTGTTTCATGGTTCAGTTCTGTCACACTGTTTTGGGGTAATCTGACAAGGGATATTTTGGATCACATTGAAGCCTATGGTCTCAAAGGAAATAATCTCAGTTAAAAACTAGAAAGAAATTTTCTGAGAACGTTCTTTGAGAAATTCAAATTCATCTCCCAGATTTACACCTTTCTTTTCATGGAGCAATTTGCTAAAACTGTTTTCATGGAAACTGCAAAGGGGTATTTTGGAGCTCATTGATGCTTATGGTGATAAAGGAAATACCCTCAGATAAAAATTACAAAGAAGCTTTCTGAGAAAGTCCTTTGTGATGTGTGAATTCATCTCACAGAGTTACAGGGTTGTTTTCATTGAGCAGTTTGATAACACTGTTTTCTTGGAATCTACAATTTGATATTTCAGAGTTCATTGATGTTTACCTTGAGAAATTAAATAATGTCACATAAAAACTAGAAAGAAGCTTTCTGAGATACTGCTCCATGATGTTTTATTTCATCCCACAGAGTTACATGATTCTTTTCATGGATCAGTTTGCTAGCAGTGTTTTTGGGGAAACTGAGAAGGGATATTTTGGATCATATTGAAGCCTATGGTGACAAAGGAAATATTCTCATATAAAAACTGAAAAGAAGATTTCAGAAAAACTGCTTTGTGATGTGTTAACTCACATCATAAAGTTACAACTTTCTTTTTATGGAGCCCTATGAGATCACTGTTTTTGTGGATTCTGTAAAGGGATATTTGGAAACGCTTTGAGGCCTTTAGTGGAAAAGGAAATATTCTCAGATAAAAACTAGAAAGAAGCTTTCCAAGAAACTGCTTTGTCATTTGTTAATTCATCTCACACAGTTACATGATTCCTTTCATGGAGCAGTTTGGTAGCACCATTTTTTGGGAATCTGAGAAGGAATACTTTGGATTGCACTGAAGCCTATGGTGACAAAGGAAATAACCTCAGACAAAAGCTAGAAAGAAGCTTTCTGAAAAGTTCCTTGTGATGTTTGAATTCATATCCCAGAGGTACACCTTTCTTTCCTTGGAGCAGTGTGCTAACCGTGTTTTCATGGATTCTGCAAAGGGATATTTTGGAGCACTTTGAGGCCAATGGTGATAAAGGAAATATCCTCAGATAAAAACTAGAAAAAAGCTTTCTGAGAAACAGCTTTGTGTTTGTGAATTCATCTCATATCATTACACCATTTTTTTCATTGAGAAGTTTGATCACACTGTTTTCTTGGAATCTGCAATGGGATATTTCGGAGCTCATTGTAGTTTAGGGTGACAAAGGAAATACCCTCATATAAAATCTTAAAAGAAGCTTTCTGAGAAACTGTTCTGTGATGAGTTAAATCATCTCACAGAGGTACACTACTGTTTTCCTGGAGCAGTTTGGTAGCACTGTTTTTGGGGAATCTGAGAAGGGATATTTTGGATCGCATCAAAGCCTATGGTGACAAAGGATATATCCTCAGATAAAACAAAAAATAAGCTTTCTGAGAAACTGCTTTGCCATGTGTTAATTCATCTCACAGACTTACAAGATTCTTTTCATGGAGCAGTTTGATAGCACTGTTTTTGGGGAATCTGAGATGGCATAATATGGATCGCATTGAAGCGTGTGGTGACTATGGAAATATGCTCAGATAAAAACTAGAAATACACTTTCTGAGAAAGTTCTCTGTGATGTGTGCATTCATCTCACAGAGTTACACCTTTTCGTCATGGAGCGGTTTGTTAACATTGTTTTTGTGGAATCTGTAAAGGGATATTCTGGAGTGCATTGTTGCTTACCTTGACCAATTAAATAATATCATTTGAAAACTAGAAAGAAGCTCTCTGAGATACTACTCTGTGACGTTTTAATTCATCCCACAGAGTTACACAATTCTTTTCATGAATCAGTTTGCTAGCAGTGTTTTTGGGGAAACTGAGAAGGGATATTTTGAATCCCATTGAAGCCTATGGTGACAAGGGAAATATCCTCAAATAAAAACTGGAAGGAAGCTTTCTGGAAAAAAAAAAAAAAAAAGGTTTGTGATGTCTTAATTCAATTCACAGAGTTACACCTTGATTTTCTCAGAGCATTTGCTATCGCTGTTTTTGTGTATTCTGCAAAGGGATATTTGGGAGTGCTTTGAGGCCTGCAGTGAAAAAGGAAATATCCTCAGATAAAAATTAGAAGGAAGCTTTTGAGTAACTGCTTTGTGACATGAGAATTTGTCCCACAGAGTTACATGATTCCTTTCATGGAGCAGTTTGGTAGCACTGTTTTTCGGGGATCTGAGAGTTAATATTTTGGATCGCATTGAAGCCTATGGTGACAAAGGAAATATCCTCAGGTAAAAACTAGAAAGAAGCTTTCTGAGAAATTCTTTGTGATGTGTGAATTCATCTCACAGAGTTACACCTTTCTTTTCATGGAGCAGTTTCATGACACTCTTTTCATGGACTCTGCAAAGGGATTTGGGAGTGCATTTTGTCTTATGGTGAAAAAGGACATAGCTTCAGATAAAAATTAGAAAGAAAATTTCTGAGAAACTGCTTTGTGATATGTGAATTCATCTCACAGTGTTACACTCTTCTCTTCATGGAACAGTTTCTTAACACTGTTTTCTTCAAATCTGCTATGGGATATTTCAGAGCACATTGAATCTTCTGGTGACAAGGGAAATATCCTCATATAAAAACTAGAAAAATGCTCTCTGAGAAACTGATCTGTGAGATGTTAATTCATCTCAGAGAATTACATGATTCTTTTCATGGATCAGTTTGGTAGAACTGTTTTTTGGGAATCTGAGAATGGACATTTCGGATCACATTTAAGCTTATGGTGACAAAGGAAATACCCTCAGATAAAAACTGGAAAGAAGCTTTCTGAGAAACTCCTTTGTGATGTGTGAATTCATCTCAGAGTTACACTGTTCTTTTCATTGAACAGTTTGCTAACACTGTTTTCTTGGAATGTACAATGGGATATTTCAGAGTGCATTGATGCTTATGGAGACAAATTAAATAAAATCATATAAAAACTAGAAATAAGCTTTCAGAGAAACTGCTTTGTGATGGGTTAATTCATCCCACAGAGTTACACGATTCTTTTCATGGTTCAGATTGCTGGCAGTGTTTTTGTTGAATCTGAGAAGGGATATTTTGGATCTCATTGAAGCCTGTGGTGACAAAGGATATATCCTCAGATAAAAATTAGAAAGAAGCTTTCTAAGAAAGTTCTTTGTGATGTGTGAATTCATCTCACAAACTTACACTGTTCTTTTCATGTAGCAGTTTTCTAACACTGTTTTCATGGAATCTGCAAAGGGATATTTGGGACTACATTGAAGTATGTGGTGGAAAAGAAAATATCCTCAGCTAAAAACCATAAAGAAGATTTCTGAGAAACTGTTTTGTGATGTGCAAATTCACCTTACAGAGTTACAAACTTCTTTTCATTGAGCTGTTTGGTAACAATGTTTTCATATAATCTGTAATAGGATATTTTGGAGGACTTTGAAGCCTATGGTGACAAAGGAAGTATCCTCAGTTATAAACCAAAAGGAAGCTTTCTGAGAAACTGCTTTATGATGTGTGAAGTCATCTCACAGAGCTACACTGTTCTTTTCTTTGAGCAGTTTGGTAACACTGTTTACTTGGAATTTGCAATGGGATATTCTGGAGCACATTGAAGATTACAGTGACAAAGGAAATATCCTCTGACAAAAACTAAAAATAAGCTTTATGAAAAACTGCTTTGTGATTTGTGAATTCATCTCACAGAGTTACAGGTTTGTTTTCATGGAGCTTTTTGCTAGCACTGTTTTTATGGAATCTGCAATGGGATATCTGGGAGCTCCTAGCTGCCTATGGTGAAAAATGAAATAACTTCAGATAAAAACTGGAGAGAAGCTTTTCCAGAAACGGTTTTGTGATGTGTGTATTCATCTCAAAGAGTTTAACTTTTTCTTTGATTGAACAATTTGACATCACTCTTTTTGTGATATCTGAGAGGAGATATTTGGGAGCACATTGAAGCCTGTGGTGAAAACGGAAATATCCTCATATTTTAACTAGAAGGAAGCTTTCTGAGAAACTGCTTTGTGATGGGTGAATTCATCTCACAGACGTACACCTTTCCTTTTCTTTAGCAGTTTGGTAACACTGTTTCTGTGGAATCTGGATAGGGATATTCAGGAGTACAGAGAGTCCAATGGCGAAAATGGAAATATCTTCAGGTAAAAACTGTAGAGAAGCTTTCTGAGAAACTCCTTTATGATGTATGCATTCATCTCATAGAGCTAAATGTTTCTGTTGGGGGAGCACTTTGGCATCACTGTTTTTTGTGGTGTCTGAGAGGGGATATTTGGGAGCACATTGAAGCTTATGGTCGAAAAGCAGATATCCTCATATAAAAACTAGAAAGAAGCCTTTTGAGAAACTGCTTGGTGATATGTTAATTCATCTCACATAGTTACATGATTCTTTCAATGGAGCAGTTTGTTAGCACTGTTTTGGGGGAATCTGAGAAGGGATATTTTGGATGACATTGAAGCCTATAGAGACAAAGGAAATATCCTCAGATAAAAACTAGAAAGAAGCTTTCTGAGAAAGTTCTTTGTGATGTGTGAATTCATCTCCCAGACATACATCCATTTTTTCATTTAGCAGTTTGCTAACCCTGTTTTCATGGAATTTGCAATGGACTATTTCAGAGTGCTTTGAAATTTATGGTGACAAAGGAAATATCCTCATATAAAAACTAGAAAGAAGCTTTCTGGGAAACCGCTTTGTGATATATGAATTCATCTCACAGAGTTACAGCGTTTTTTTCATTGAGCAGTATGTTAAAAATGTTTTCATGTAATCTGCAATGGGATTATTTGGAGCACTTCGAGGTCTATATTGGCAAAGGAAATATCCTCAGATAAAAAATCAAAAATAAGCTTTCTGTGAAACTGCTTTGTGATGTGTGAATTCATTTGATAGAGTTACACTGTTCTTTTCATTGAACAGTTTGTTGGCACTGTTTTCTTGGAATGTTCAAAGGGATATTTTGGAGCTCTTTGAAGCTTAAAGTGACAAAGAAAATATCCTCAGACAAAAACTAGAAAGAAGCTTTCCGAGAAACTGCTTTGTGATTTGTGAATTCATCTCACAGAGTTACACGATTCTTTTCATGGTGCAGTTTGGTAGTACTGTTTTTCTTGATTCTCAGAAGTGATATTTTACATCACATTGAAGTCTATGTTGACAAAGTAAATATCCTCAGAAAAAAACTAGAAAGAAGCTTCTTGAGAAACTCTTTTCTGATTTGTGAATTCACCTCACAGAGTTATACCTTTCTTTTCATTGACCAGTTTGGTGGTACTGTTTTTGGTTAACCTGAGAAGGGATAATTTGGATCACATTAAAACCTATGGTGACAAAGGAAATACCCTCAGATAAAAACTAGAAAGAAATTTTCTGAGAAAATTCCTTGTGATGTTTGAATTTAACTCATGGAGTTATACATTTAATGTAGCAGTCTGTTAACACTGTTTTCGAGGATTCTGCAAAGGCATATATGGGAGCGCATTGAGGCCTACAGTTAAAAAGGAGAAATCCTCAGACAAAAAGTAGAAAGTACCTATCTGAGAGACTGCTTTGTGATGTGTGAATTCATCTCACAGTGTTACACTGTTTTTTTCATTGAGCAGTTTACTAACACTGTCTTCTTGGAATCTGCAATGGGATATTTTGGAGCAAATTAATGTTTATGGTGACATTAAATATCCTCATAGAAAAAGTAGAAAGATGCTTTCTGAGAAACACTTTGTGATGTGTAAATTCATCCCACAGAGTTACACGGTTCTTTTCATGGTCAGTTTGGTAGCACTGTTTTTGGGGATTCTGAGAAGGGATATTTTGGGTCGCATTGAAGCCTACAATGACATAGGAAATATCCTCAGATAAAAACTGGAAAGAAACTTTCTGAAAAAGTTCTTTGTGATGTGTGAATTCATCTCACAGAGTTACACCTTTCTTTTCATGGAGCCATTTGCTAACACTGTTTTTGTGTTATCTGCAAAGGGATATTTGGGAGCTCCTTGAGGCTTGTGGTGAAAAACAAAATATCTTCAGATTAAAACTAGAAAGAAGCTTTCTGAAAAAGTTCTTGGTGATGTGTAAATTCATCTCACAGAGTCACATTGTTTTTTTCATTCAGCAGTTTGCTAACACTGTTTTCGTGGAATCTGCAAAGGGGTATTTGGGAGTGCATTGAGGCCTGTAGTGTAAAGGCAATTTCCTCAGATAAAAACTAGAAAGATTTCTGAGAAACTGCTTTGTGATGTGTGAATTCATCTCACAGAGTTACACTATTCTTTTCATTGACCTGTTTTCGTGGAATCTCTAATAGTATATTTGGGAGAGCATTGAAGCGTGTAGTGAAAAATGAAACATCCTCACATAAAAACCAAAAAGAAATTTTCTGCAAAACTTCTTTGTGATGTTTGAGTTCATCTCACAGATTTACATTGTTCTTTTCATTTAGCAATTTGGTGACACTGTTTTCTTGGAATTTGCAATGGGATATTTTGGAGTGAACAGAAGCTTATGGCAACAAAAGAAATATCCTCATATAAAAAGTAGAAAGAAGCTTTCTGAGAATCCCCTTTGTGACGTATTAATTCACCTCACAGCCTCACAGAATTTCACAATTATTTTCATTTAGCCATTTGGTTGCACTGCTTTTGGGGAATCTGAGAAGGGATGTTTGGGATCCCATTGAAGTGTATGGTGACAAAGTAAATAGCCTCAGATAAAAACTAGAAAGAAGCTTTCTGAGAAAGTTCTTTGTGGTATGTGAATTCATCTAACAGACTTACACCGTTCTTTACATTGAACAGTTTGATAACCCTGTTTTCATGGAGTATGCAACAGAACACTTGGGAGAGCTTTGAATCCTATGGTGACAAAGGAAATATCCTCAGATAATATACCAAAAAGAAGCTTTCTGAGAGATTACTTTGGAATGTGTGAATTGATTTCACAGAGATACCCTGTTCTTTTCATTGAGCAGTTTACTAACACTGTTTTCTTGGAATCTGCAGTGGGATATTTCAGAGTGCATTGAAGCTTATGGTGACAAAGTAAATATCCTCAGATAAAAACTAGAAAGTAGCTTCCTGGGAAACTGCTTTGTGATGGGTCAATTTATGTCACAGAGTTACATGATTCTTTTCATGGAACAGTTTGTTAGCACTGTTTTCGTGGACCTGAAGGGGGATATTTGGGAGCGCATAGAGGCTTAAGTTGATAAAAGAAATAGAGCTAAACATTTCTTTTGAGGGAGCACTTTGGCATTATTGTTTTCGTGGTGTCTTAGAAGGGATATTTGGGAGCACATTGAAGCCTATGGTGGAAAAGTAAATATCTTCATATAAAAACTACAAAGAAGCTTTCTGAGAAACTGCTTTGTGATTTTTTAATTCATTTCACCAAGTTACATTATACTTTTCATGGAATGGTTTGGTAGCACTGTTTTTGGGGAATCCGAGAAGGGATAGTTTGGATCACATTGAAGGCTGTCATTACAAAGGAAATATTCTCAGATAAAAACTAGAAAGAAGCTTTCTGAGAAACTTCTTTGTGATATGTGAATTCCTCTCACAGAGTTATACATTTCTTTTCATGAAGCAGTTTGCTAACACCGTTTTTGTTGAATCTACAAAAGGATATTTGGGAGTGAATTGAGGCATATAGTGAAAAAGGAAATATCCTCAGATAAAAACTAGTAAGAAGCTCTCTGAGAAACTGCTTTGTGATTTGTGAATTCATGTCACAGAGTCACAGGATTCATTTCATGGAGCAGATTTGTAGCACTGTTTTTATGGAATCTGCAAAGAGATATTCACTAGCTCCTAGAGACCTACAGTGAAAAAGGAAATAACTTCAGATAAAAACTGGAGAGAAGCTTTTCGGGAAACGGTTTTGTGATGTGTCTATTCATCTCATAGAGTTTAAACTTTTTGTTATTTGAGCAGTTCAGCATGACTGTTTTTTTTGGAATCTGAGAGGAGATATTTGGCAGCACATTGAAGCCTATGGTGATAAAGGAAATATCCTCAGATTTAAACTAGAAAGAAGCTTTCTGAGAGACTGCTTTGTGATGGGTGAATTCATTTCACAAAGTTATATCTTTCGTTTCATTGAACAGTTTGGTAACACTCTTTTTGTGGAATCTGTAAAGGGATATTCAGGAGAGCACAGAGTCCCGGGGCAAGAAAGGAAATATTTTCAGGTTAAAAACTGGATAGAAGCTTTCTGAGAATCTCCTATGTGATGTGTGCATTCATCTTACAGAGGTAAGCATTTCTGTAGAGAGAGCACTTTGGTGTCACTGTTTTTGTGCTGTCTGAGTAGTGATATTTGGGAGCGTATTGAAGCCCATGGTAGAAAAGGAAATACCCTCAAATAAAAATTATAAAGAAGCTTCCTGAGAAACTGCGTGTTGATGTCTTATTTCATCTCACAGGGTTACACAATTCTTTTCATGGAGCAGTTTGGTAACACTGTTTTTGGGGAAAATGAGAAGGGATATTTTGGATCACATTGAAGCCTATGGTGACAAAGGAAATATCCTCAGATAAAAATAAAAAAGAAGTCTTCTAAGAAACTGCTTTCTGATGAGTGAATTCATCTCACACAGTTACACTGTTCTTTTCATGGAGGAGTTTGCTAACATTGTGTAATTGGAATCTGCAATTGGATATTTGGGAGTGCATTGAAGTCTACTGTGACAAAGGAAATATCCTCAGATCAAAATCAAAAAGAAGCTTTCTGAGAAACTGCTTTGTGATTTGTGAATTCATCTCACAGAGTTACATGACTGTTTTCACGGAGCAGTTTGGTAGCACACTGTTGGGGAATATGAGAAGGGATATTTTTTATCGCATTGAAGCCTGTGGTGACAAAGGAAATATCCTCAGATAAAAACTAGAAAGAAACTTTCTGAGAAGCCTCTTTGTGATGTATGCATTCATCTCACAGAGTAACACATTTCTTTTCATGTAGCTGTTTGCTAACACTGTTTTTGTGGAATTTGCAAAGGCATATTTGGGGGTGCATTGAGGCCTCTAGTGAAAAAGGAAATAACCTCAGATAAAAACAAGAAAGAAACTTTCTAAGAAACTGCTTCTTGATGTGTGAATTCATCTCACAGAGTTACAGTGTTATTTTCATTGAGCAGATTGATAACACTGTTTTCTTGGAATCTGCAATCAGATATTTGGGAGTGCATTGAAGTCTACTGTGACAAAGGAAATATCCTCAGATCAAAACCAAAAAGAAGCTTTCTGAGAAACTGCTTTGTGATGTGTCAATTCATCTTACAGAGTCACACCATTCCTTTCATTGAGAAGTTTTCTAACACTTTTTTCCTGGAATCTGCAGTGGGATATTCCGGAGCACTTTGAGGAATATGTTGAAAAAGGAAATATCCTCAGAAAAGAAGCTTTCTGAGAAACTGCTATGGTATGTGTCAATTCATCTCACAGAGTCACACCATACTTTCCATGGATCAGTTTTGCAGTACTGTTTGTGGGGAGTCTGAGGAGGGATATTTTGTATAGCATTGAAGCCTAAGTTTATGAAGAAATATCCTCAGATCAAATGAAAAAGTAGCTTTCTGAGAAACTTCTTTGTGGTGTGTGTATTCATCTCACAGAGTAACGTCATTCTTTTCATGGAGCAGTTTGCTAACACTGTTTTCTTGGAACTTACAAAGATATATTTGGGAACAAGATGAGGCCTATAGTGAAAAAATATATATCCTCAGATAAAAACTACAAAGAATCTTTCTGAGAAACTGTTTTGTGGTGTGTGAATTCATCTTACAGAGTTTAACTGTTCTTTTCATTGAGAAGTTTCTTTTCATGGAGCAGTTTCTTAACATGATTTTCGTAGAATATGCAAATGGATATTTGCGAATGCATTGAGGCTTAGAGTGATAAAAGAAATATCCTCATACAAAAACTAGAAAGATACTTTCCGTGAAACTGCTTTGGGATTTGTTAATTCATCTCACATATTTACATGATTCTTTTCATGGAGGAGTTTGGTACCACTGTTTTAGTGTAATCTGAGAAGGAATATTTTGGATCGCATTGAAGCCCATGGTGACAAAGCAAATATCCTCAGATAAAAACTAGAACGAAACTTTCTGAAAAAGTTCTTTGTAATGTATGAATTCATCTCACATAGTTTCAGCTATATTTTCATGGAACAGTTTTCTAACACTGCTTTCATGAAAACTGCAAAAGGATATTTGGGAGCCCATTGAGGCCTATCTTGAAAAATTAAATATCCACAGATAAAAACTAGAAAGAATTTTCTGAGAAACTGCTTTGTGATGGGCAAATTCATCTCTAAGTTACACTGTCCTTTTCACTGGGTAGTTTACTAAAACTGTTTCTGTGGAATCTGTAAGGAGATATATGGGAGCGCATTGAGGCCTATAGTGAAAATGGAAATGTCCTCAGATAAAAACCAGAAAGAAGCTTTCTGAGAAACTGCTTTGTGATGTGTGAATTCATCTCACTGACTTACACTGTTCTTTTCGTTTAGCATTCTGCTAAAACTGTTTTCTTGGAATCTGCCATGTGATATTTCAGAGTGCATTGAAGTTTATGGTGACAAAGGAATTATCTTCATATAAAAAGTAGAAGGAAGCTCTCTGAGGAATTGCATTGTGATTTTTGAATTCATCGCACAGAGTTACATGATTCTTTTCATGGAGCAGTTTGGTAGCACCGTTTTTGGGGAATCTGAGAAGGGATATTTTGGATCGCATTGAAGCCTATGGTGACAAAGGAAATATCCTCAGATCAAAACTACAAAGAAACTTTCTGAGAAACTTCTTTGTGATTTTTGAATTCATCTTACAGAGTTACACGATTCTTTTCATGGATCAGTTTGGTAGCACTTTTTTTGGGGAATCTGAGAAGGCCAATTCTCTGTAAGAAACTCAAGATTTAGCCTTGATGGGGATGGCATTGCAATTCTCTCCAGTTGGCAGTAAGGCCATTTCAACGATAGCCTATAGTTTTCACCTTGAAGACTATGGTGAAAAAGGAAATACCGGAGTGTACAACTGGGGGGCGGAGCAAGATGGCCGAATAGGAACAGCTCCAGTCTCCAACTCCCAGTGCGAGTGACGCAGAAGACCGGTAATTTCTGCATTTTCAACTGAGCCTCTGCTGCTGATACCCAGGCAAACAGGGTCTGGAGTGGACCTCAAGCAATCTCCAGCAGACCTACAGCTGAGGGTCCTGACTGTTAGAAGGAAAACTATCAAACAGGAAGGACACCTACACCAAAACCCCATCAGTACATGACCATCATCAAAGACCAGAGGCAGATAAAACCACAAAGATGGGGAAAAAGCAGGGCAGAAAAGCTGGAAATTCAAAAAATAAGAGTGCATCTCCCCCAGCAAAGGAGCGCAGCTCATCGCCAGCAACGGATCAAAGCTGGACGGAGAATGACTTTGATGAGATGAGAGAAGAAGGCTTCAGTCCATCAAATTTCTCAGAGCTAAAGGAGGAATTCCATACCCAGTGCAAAGAAACTAAAAATCTTGAAAAAAAAGTGGAAGAATTGATGGCTAGAGTAATTAATGCAGAGAAGGTCCTAAACGAAATGAAAGAGATGAAAACCATGACACGAGAAATACGTGACAAATGCACAAGCTTCAGTAACCCACTCGATCAACTGGAAGAAAGAGTATCAGTGATTGAGGATCAAATGAATGAAATGAAGCGAGAAGAGAAAACTAAAGAAAACAGAAGAAAGAAATGAACAAAGCCTGCAAGAAGTATGGGATTATGTAAAAAGACCAAATCTACGTCTGATTGGGGTGCCTGAAAGTCAGGGGGAAAATGGAACCAAGTTGGAAAACACTCTTCAGGATATCATCCAGGAGAACTTCCCCAACCTAGTAGGGCAGGCCAACATTCAAATCCAGGAAATACAGAGAACGCCACAAAGATACTCCTCGAGAAGAGCAACTCCAAGACACAAAATTGCCAGATTCACCAAAGTTGAAATGAAGGAAAAATCTTAAGGGCAGCCAGAGAGACAGGTCGGCTTACCCACAAAGGGAAGCCCATCAGACTAACAGCAGATCTCTCGGCAGAAACTCTCCAAGCCAGAAGAGAGTGGGGGCCAATATTCAACATTCTTAAAGAAAAGAATTTTAAACCCAGAATTTCATATCCAGCCAAACTAAGTTTCATAAGTGAAGGAGAAATAAAATCCTTTACAGATAAGCAAATGCTTAGAGATTTTGTCACCACTAGGCCTGCCTTACAAGAGATCCTGAAGGAAGCACTAAACATGGAAAGGAACAACCGGTACCAGCCATTGCAAAAACATGCCAAAATGTAAAGACCATCGAGGCTAGGAAGAAACTGCATCAACTAACGAGCAAAATAACCAGTTAATATCATAATGGCAGGATAAAGTCCACACATAACAATCTTAACCAGTAGGTTTGTGCATCAACTCAAAATAACCTTCATAAGCAGGTCCACACAAAACAATCTTAACCTTAGAATGTAAATGGACTAAATGCTCCAATTAAAAGACACAGACTGGCAAACTGGATAAAGAGTCAAGACCCATCAGTCTGCTGTATTCAGGAGACCCATCTCACATGCAGAGACATACATAGGCTCAAAATAAAGGGATGGAGGAAGATTTACCAAGCAAATGGAGAACAAAAAAAAGCGGAGGTTGGAATACTAGTCTCTGATAAAACAGACTTTAAACCATCAAAGATCAAAAGAGACAAAGAAGGCCATTACATAATGGTAAAGGGATCAATTCAACAGGAAGAGCTAACTATCCTAAATATATATGCACCCAATACAGGAGCACCCAGATTCATAAAGCAATTCCTTAGAGACTTACAAAGAGACTTAGACTCCCATACAATAATAATGGGAAACTTCAACACTCCACTGTCAACATTAGACAGATCAACGAGACAGAAAGTTAACAAGGATATCCAGGAATTGAACTCATCTCTGCAGCAAGCAGACCTAATAGACATCTATAGAACTCTCCACCCCAAATCAACAGAATATACATTCTTTTCAGCACCACATCGTACTTACTCCAAAATTGACCACATAATTGGAAGTAAAGCGCTCCTCAGCAAATGTACAAGAACAGAAATTATAACAAACTGTTTCTCAGACCACAGTGCAATCAAACTAGAACTCAGGACTAAGAAACTCAATCAAAACCGTTCAACTACATGGAAACTGAACAACCTGCTCCTGAATGACTACTGGGTACATCACGAAATGAAGGCAGAAATAAAGATGTTCTTTGAAACCAATGAGAACAAAGATACAACATACCAGAATCTCTGGGACACATTTAAAGCAGTGTGTAGAGGGAAATTTATAGCACTAAATGCCCACAAGAGAAAGCAGGAAAGATCTAAAATTGACACTCTAACATTGCAATTAAAAGAACTAGAGAAGCAAGAGCAAACACATTCCAAAGCTAGCAGAAGGCAAGAAATAACTAAGATCAGAGCAGAACTGAAGGAGATAGAGACACAAAAAACCATCCAAAAATCAATGAATCCAGGAGTTGGTTTTTTGAAAAGATCAACAAAATTGACAGACCACTAGCAAGACTAATAAAGAAGAAAAGAGAGAAGAATCAAATCGACGCAATAAAAAATGATAAAGGGGATATCAGGACCGACCCCACAGAAATACAAACTACCATCAGAGAATACTATAAACACCTCTACGCAAATAAACTGGAAAATCTAGAAGAAATGGATAATTTCCTGGACACTTACACTCTTCCAAGACTAAACCAGGAAGAAGTTGAATTCCTGAATAGACCAATAGCAGGCTCTGAAATTGAGGCAATAATTAATAGCCTACCAACGAAAAAAAGTCCAGGACCAGATGAATTCACAGCTGAATTCTACCAGAGGTACAAGGAGGAGTTGGTACCATTCCTTCTGAAACTATTCCAATCAATAGAAAAAGAGGGAATCCTCCCTAACTCATTTTATGAGGCCAACATCATCCTGATACCAAAGCCTGTCAGAGACACAACAAAAAAAGAGAATATTAGACCAATATCCCTGATGAACATCGATGCAAAAATCCTCAATAAAATACTGGCAAACCGGATTCAGCAACACATCAAAAAGCTTATCCACCATGATCAAGTGGGCTTCATCCCTGGGATGCAAGGCTGGTTCAACATTCGCAAATCAATGAACATAATCCAGCATAGAAACAGAACCAAAGACAAGAGCCACATGATTATCTCAATAGATGCAGAAAAGGCTTTTGACAAAATTCAACAGCCCTTCATGCTAAAAACGCTCAATTAATTCGGTATTGATGGAACGTACCTCAAAATAATAAGAGCTATTTATGACAAACCCACAGCCAATATCATACTGAATGGGCAAAAACTGGAAAAATTCCCTTTGAAAACTGGCACAAGACGGATGCCCTCTCTCACCACTCCTATTCAACATAGTGTTGGAAGTTCTGGCTAGGGCAATCAGGCAAGAGAAAGAAATCAAGGGTATTCAGTTAGGAAAAGAAGAAGTCAAATTGTCCCTGTTTGCAGATGATATGATTGTATATTTAGAAAACCCCATTGTCTCAGCCCAAAATCTCCTTAAGCTGATAAGCAACTTCAGCAAAGTCTCAGGATACAAAATTAATGTGCAAAAATCACAAGCATTCTTATACACCAGTAACAGACAAACAGAGAGCCAAATCAGGAATGAACTTCTATTCACAATTGCTTCAAAGAGAATAAAATACCTAGGAATCCAACTTACAAGGGATGTAAAGGACCTCTTCAAGGAGAACTACAAACCACTGCTCAGTGAAATCAAAGAGGACACAAACAAATGGAAGAACATACCATGCTCATGGATAGGAAGAATCAATATCATGAAAATGGCCATACTGTCCAAGGTAATTTATAGATACAATGCCATCCCCATCAAGCTACCAATGAGTTTCTTCACAGAATTGGAAAAAACTGCTTTAAAATTCATATGGAACCAAAAAAGAGCCTGCATCTCCAAGACAATCCTAAGTCAAAAGAATAAAGCTGGAGGCATCACGCTACCTGACTTCAAACTATACTACAAGGCTACAGTAACCAAAACAGCATGGTACTGGTACCAAAACAGAGATATAGACCAATGGAACAGAACAGAGTCCTCAGAAATAATAGCACACATCTACAGCCATCTGATCTTTGACAAACCTGAGAGAAACAAGAAATGGGGAAAGGATTCCCTATTTAATAAATGGTGCTGGGAAAATTGGCTAGCCATAAGTAGAAAGCTGAAACTGGATCCTTTCCTTACTCCTTATACAAAAATTAATTCAAGATGGATTAGAGACTTAAATGTTAGACCTAATACCATAAAAATCCTAGAGGAAAACCTAGGTAGTACCATTCAGGACATAGGCATGGGCAAAGACTTCATGTCTAAAACACCAAAAGCAACGGCAGCAAAAGCCAAAATTGACAAATGGGATCTTATTAAACTAAAGAGCTTCTGCACTGCAAAAGAAACTACCATCAGAGTGAACAGGCAACCTACAGAATGGGAGAAAATTTTTGCAATCTACTCAACTGACAAAGGGCTAATATCCAGAACCTACAAAGAACTCAAACAAATTTACAAGAAAAAAACAAACAACCCCATCAAAAAATGGGCAAAGGATATGAACAGACATTTCTCAAAAGAAGACATTCATACAGCCAACAGACACATGAAAAAATGCTCATCATCACTGGCCATCAGAGAAATGCAAATCAAAACCACAATGGGATACCATCTCACACCAGTTAGAATGGTGATCATTCAAAAGTCAGGAAACAACAGGTGCTGGAGAGGATGTGGAGAAACAGGAACACTTTTACACTGTTGGTGGGATTGTAAACTAGTTCAACCATTATGGAAAACAGTATGGCGATTCCTCAAGGATCTAGAACTAGATGTACCATATGACCCAGCCATCCCATTACTGGGTATATACCCAAAGGATTATAAATCATGCTGCCATAAAGACACATGCACACGTATGTTTATTGCAGCACTATTCACAATAGCAAAGACTTGGAATCAACCCAAATGTCCATCAGTGACAGACTAGATTAAGAAAATGTGGCACATATACACCATGGAATACTATGCATCCATAAAAAAGGATGCGTTTGTGTCCTTTGTAGGGACATGGATGCAGCTGGAAACCATCATTCTTAGCAAACTATCACAAGAACAGAAAACCAAACACCGCATGTTCTCACTCATAGGTGGGAACTGAACAATGAGATCACTTGGACTCAGGAAGGGGAACATCACTCACCAGGGCCTATCATGGGGAGGGGGGAGGGGGGAGGGATTGCATTGGGAGTTATACCTGATGTAAATGATGAGTTGATGGGTGCAGCACACCAACATGGCACAAGTATACATATGTAACAAACCTGCACGTTATGCACATGTACCCTACAACTTAAAGTATAATAATAATAAATAAATTTAAAAAAAAAGAAAAAAAAAGGGAAATACCCCCGATAAAAACTAGAAAGAAGCTTTCTGAGAAAGTTTTTTGTGATGTGTGAATTCGTCTCACAGAGTTACACCTTTCTTTTCATGGAAGAGTTTGTTAATACTGTTTTTGTGGAATCTGGAGAGGGATATTTGGGAGCACACTGAGGCCTAGGAAATATCCTCAGATAAAAACAAGAAAGAAGCATTCTGAGAAGTAATCTTTCTGTGAATTCATCCAACAGAGTTACACTGTTGTTTTCAATGAGACGTGTGATAACACTATTCCTGGAACCTGCAATAGGATGTTTGGGAGTGCTTTGAAGCCTCTGTTGACAAATTAAATATCCTCAGACTGAAACCAAAAAGAAGCTTTCTGCAAAACTGCTTTGTGATGTGTGAATTCATCTCACAGATTTACACATTTCTTTTAATGGAGCAGTTTGCTAACAATATTTTCGTGGAATCGGCAAATGGCTGTTCGTGAGCACATAGTGGCAAACGGTGAAAAAGGAAATATCATCAGAGAAGAACTAGAAAGAAGCTTTCTGAGAAGTTGCTTTGTGATTTGTGAATTCATTTCACAGAGTTACATGATTCCTTTCGTGGAGCACTTTGGTAGACCTGTTTTTGGGGAATCTGAGGAGAGATATTTTGGATCGCATTGAAGCCTGTGTTGACAAAGGAAATATCCTCATATAAAATCTAGAAAGAAAGTTTCTGAGAAACTTATTTGTGTTATGTGAATTCATCTCACAGAGTTACACCATTCTTTTTATTGAGAAGTTTGCTAACACGTTTTTCATGGAATCTTGGATGCAATATTCTGGAGCATATTGAGAAATATGGTGAATAAGGAAATATCCTCAGATAAAAACTAGAAATAAGCTTTCTGAGAAACTATTTTGTGATTTGTGAATTCATCTCCCAGAGTTACACAATTATTTCCAAAGAGCAGTTTGGTAGCCCTGTTTTTGGGCAATCTGAGAAGGGATATTTTGGACTGCATTGAAGCCTAAGGTGACAAAGGAAATATCCTCAGGTAAAAACTCGAAAGAAGCTTTTTGAGACACTGCTTTGTGATGTGTGAAATTATCTCAAAGAGTTATACCTTTCTTTTCATGGAGTAGTTTGATAACCCTGTTTTTGTGGAATCTACAATAGGATATTTGGCAGCACATTGAAGCATTTAGTGAAAAAGGAAATAACTTCAGATAAAAACCAATAAGAAGTTTTTTGTAAAACTGCTTTGTGATGTGTGAATTCACCTCACCGAGTAACACTGTTCTTTTCATTGAGCAGTGTGTTAACACTTTTTTCATTTAATCTGCAATGGGATATTCAGGAGCACATTGAGGAGTAAGGTGAAAAGGAAATAACCTCAGATAAAAACTAGAAAGGGGATTTCAGAGAAACTCCTTTGTAATGTGTGCATTCATCTGATAGAGATAAACGTTTCTGTTGAGGGAACACTTTGGCAGCACAGTATTTGTGGTGTCTGAGAAGGGATATCTGAGAGCGCATTGAAGCCTATGCTGGCAAATGAAATATCCTCAGACAACAACCAATAAGAAGTTTTCTGAGAAGCAGCTTTCCCATGTTGGAATTCATCTCACAGATTTATGGCTTGCTTTCCATGGAGCAGTTTGCCAGCGCTATTTACATGGAATCTGCAAGGAAATATTCACAAGTGCATTGAGGCAAACAGTGAAAAAGGAAATATCCTTAGACAAAAACTGGAAGGATGCTTTCTGACAAACTGATTTGTGATGTGTGAATTCATCTCACATAGTTACATGATTCTTTTCAAGGATCAGTTTGGTAGCACTGTTTTTGTGGAATCTGAGAAGGGATAATTTTAATTGCATTGAAGCCTATGGTGACAAAGGAAATATCAGGTAAAATCTAGAAAGCAACTTTCTGAAAAACTTACTTGTGATGTGGGAATTCATCTCACATGATTACGCCATTCTTTTTATTGTGAAGTTTGCTAAAACTTTTTTCATGGAATCTGCGATGGGATATTACGGAGTGCATAGGACCTGTTGGTGAAAAAGGATATATCCTCAGACGAAAACTAGAAGGAAGCCTTCTGAGAAACTGCTTTGTGATGTCTTAATTCCTCTGACAAAGATACACGATTCTTTTCATGGAGCAGTTTGGTAGCACTGTTTTTGGGGAAACTGAGAAGGGATATTTTGGATCGCATTGAAGACTATGGTGACAAAGGAAATATCCTCAGAAAAGAAGTAGAAAGAAGCTTTCAGAGAAAGGATATTGTGATGTGTGAATTCATCTCACAGCGTTCCACCTTTCTTTTCATGGAGCAGTTTGCTAAAATTGTTTTCATTGAATCTGCATTGGGATATTTGGGAGTGCATTGAGGCCTACAGTGTAAAAGGAAATATCCTCAGATAAAAACTAGGAAGAAGCTTTCTGAGAAACTGCTTTGGGACGTGTAAATTCATCTCAGAGAATTACATGGTTCTTTTCATTGAGGAGTTTGATGACACTATTTTCATTTCATCTGCAATAGGATATTTGGGAGCGCATTGGAACCGATGGTGAAAAAGGAAATATCCTGAGTTAAAAACTAGAAGGAAGGTTTCCGAGAAACTCCTTTTGATGCATGAAATCATCTCACAGTATTACTCTGTTCTTTTCATTGTGCAGTTTGCTAACACTATTTTCTTAGAATCTGCTATTTGATATTTCAGAGTGCATTGAAGCTTACAATGATAAAGGAAATATCCTCAAATAAAAACTAGAAAGAAGCTTTCTGAGAAACTGCTTTCTGATGTGTGAATTAAACTCACAGATTTACACTATACTTTGCATTGAGCAGTTTGCTTACACTGTTTTCTTGGAATCTGCACTGTGATATTTCTCAGAGCATTGAAGTTTATGGTGACAAAGGAAATACACTGATAGATAAACCAAAAACAAGCTTTCTGAGAAACTGCTTTGTGATGTGCCAGTTCATCTCACAGAGTTACACCATTCTTTTCATTGAGCAGTTTGCTAGCACTGTTTTCTTGGAATCATAAATGGGATATTTCAGAGCGCACTGAAACTTATGGTGACATAGGAAATGTCCTCATAGAAAAAGTAGAAAGAAGCTTTCTGAGACACCACTTTATGATGTGTTTGTTCATCTCACAGAGTTACACGATTCTTTTCATGGATCAGTTTGGCAGCACTGTTTTTGGGGAATCTGAGAAGGGATATTTTGGATCACATTGAAGAATATGGTGACAAATGTTTATCCTTAGATAAAAGCTAGAAAGAAGCTTTATGAGAAACTGCTTTGTGATATGTGAATTCATCTCACAGAGTTACACCTTTCTTATCATGGAGACATTGCTAACACTGTTTTCGTGAAATCTGCAAAGGGAATCTGGGAGTGTGTTGAGGCCTATAGTGAAAAATGAAATATCCTCAGATTAAAATGAGAAATAAACTTTCTGAGAAACTTCTTTATAATGTGTGAATTCATTTCACAGAGATACACAAATCTTTTCATGGATCATTATGGTAGCACTATTTTTGGGGAATCTGAAGAGGGATATTTTGGTTCTCAGTGAAGCCTATGGTGACAAAAAAAAGTATACATGGTAAAAACTAGAAAGAAGGTTTCTGAGAAACTGCTTTGTGATGTGTGAATTCATCTCACAGAGTTACACTGTTCTTTCCAGGGAGCAGTTTGCTAACCCTGTTTTCATGGAATCTGCAAAGGGATATTTGGAATGCATGGAAGCCTATGGTGAGAAAAGAAATATCCTCAGAAAAACTAGAAAGAAGCTTTCTGAGAAACTGCTTTGTGATGTGTGAATTCATCTCACAGAGTGATACTGCTGTTTTCATTGAGTAGCTTGCTAACAATGTTTTCATGGAATCTGCAAAGGGATATTTCAGAGCACACTGAAGCTTAACGTGACAAAGGAAATACCCTCATACAAAACTAAAAAGAAGCTTTCTGAGAAACTGCTTTGTGATGTGTTAATTCATCCCACTGAGTTAAATGATTCTTTTCTGAATCAGTTTGGTAGCACTGTTTTGCAGAATCTGAGAAGGGATAATTTGGATTGCATTGAAGCCTATGGTGACAAAGGAAATATCCTCAGATAAAAAATAGAAATAAGCTTTCTGGGGAAGTTTTTTGTGATGTGTGAATTTATCTCACAGAGTTACACCTTTGTTTTCATGGAGCAGCTTGCTATCACTGTTTTCTTGGAATCTGCAATGGGATATTTGAGAGTGCATTGAAGCTTATGTTGACAAAGAAAATATCCTCAGACAAAAACTAGAAAGATGTTTTCTGAGAAACTGCTTTGTGATTTTTGAATTCATCTCACAGAGTTACACCATTCTTTGCATTGAGCAGTTTGCTAACACTGTTTTCATGGAATCTGCAAAGGGATACCTTGGAACGCATTGAAGCTTATGGTGACAAATGAAATATCCTCCAACAAAAACTAGAAAGAAGCTTTCTGAGAAACTGATCTGTGATTTGTGAATTCATCTCACAGAGTTACACGATTCTTTTCATTGATAAGTTTGATAGCACTGCTTTTGGGGAGTATGAGAAGGGAATATTTGGATTGCATTGAATCCTATGGTGGCAGAGGAAATATCTTCAGATATAAACTAGAAAGAAGCCTTCTGAGAAACTGCTTTGCAATGTGTGAGTTCATCTCTCAAAGTTACATGGTTTTTTTTTCATTGATAAGTTTGCTTACACTTCTTTCATTGAATCTGCAATGGCATATTCAGGAGTTCTTTGAGGAATATTTTGAAAAAAGGAAATATTCAGAGAAGAAAACTAGAAAGAAGCTTGTTGAGAAACAGCTGTGTGATGTGTGAATTCATCTCACAGAGTTACACCATTCTTTTTCATTAGGTAGTTTGGTAGCACTCTCTTTGTGGATCTGTGAATGGACATTTTGGATCGCATTGAAGCCTATGGTGACAAAGGAAATAACCTCAGATAAAAACTACAAAGAAGCTTTCTGAGAAACTTTTTGGTGATCTGTGTATTCATCTCACAGAGTGGCACCTTTCTCTTCATGGAACATTTTACTAACACTGTTTTTGTGGAATCTGCAAAGGTATGTTTGGGAATGCATTGAGGTCTATAGTAAAAAAAATCCTCAGAAAAAATCTAGAAAGAAACTTTATGAGAAACTGCTTTCTGATTTTTGAGTTCATCTCACAGAGTAACACAGTTCTTTTCATGGAGCAGTTTGGTAGTACTGCTTCTGGGGAATCTGTGAAAGGATATTTTGGATCACACTGAAGCCTCTACTGACAAAGGAAATATTCTCAGATAAAAACTAGAAAGAAACTTTCTGAGAAAATTCTTTGTGATGTGTGAATTCATCTCAAAGAGGAACACCATTATTTTTTCAGAATTTTGTTAACATTTTTTTCGTGGAATCTGCAAAGGATATTATGAAGCGCATCGAGGAATGTGGTGAAAAAGGAAATATCCTCAGATAAATGCTAGAAAGAAGCTTTCTGATGAACAGCTTTGTGATGTCTGAATTCATCTGACAGAATTACACCATTCTTTTTTGGAGCAGTTTGGTAGCCCTGTTTTTAGGGAACATGAGAAGGGATATTTTGGATCACACTAAAACGTATGGTGAAAAAGGAAATATCCTCAGATAGAAACTAGAAAGTAGCTTTCTGAGAAACTGCTCCATGATTTGTCAATTCATCTCACAGAGTTACACGATTCATTTCATGAATCAGTTTGGTAGCAGTGGTTTTGGGGAATCTGAGATAGGATATTTTGGATTGCATTGAAGCCTATGGTGACAAAGGAAATATCGTCAGATAAAAACCAGAAAGATGATTTCTGAGAAAGTTCTTTGTGATGTGTGAATTCATCTCACAGAGTTATACGTTTTTTTTCCATGGAGCCGTTTGTTAACATTGATTTCGTGGAAACTGCAAAGGGATATTAGGGAGTGCACTGAGGCATATAATGAAAAAGGAATTATCCTCAGATAAAAACTAAAAGGAAACTTTCTGTGAAACTACTTTGTGATGTGTGAATTCATCTCACAGATTTAAAAAATTCTTTTCAATGAGCAGGTTGATAACGTTTTTTTCGTGGAATTTGCTGTAGAATATTTGGGAGCACATTGAAGATTATGGTGACAAAAGATATATCCTCAGACAGAAACCAAAAAGAAGCCTTTTGAGAACCTGATTTGTGATGTTGAATTCACCTTGCAGGTTTCCACCTTTCTTTTCATGGAGCAATTTGCTAATACTATTTTCATGGAATCTGCAAAGATATTTGTGAGTGCATTGAGGTCTATGGAGGGAAAGGAAATACCCTCCGAAAAAAACTAGAAAGAATCTTTCTGAGAAAATGTTTTGTGATTTCTGAATTCATCTTACAGAGTTACATGATTCTTTTCATAGAGCAGTTTGATAGCACTTTTCTGGGGGGAATCTGAAAAGGGTTATTTTGGATTACATTGAAGCCTATGGTGACTTTGGAAATACCCTCAGATAAAAACTAGAAAGAAGCTTTCTGAGAAAGTTCTTTGTGACATGTGAATTCATTTCACAGTGTTACACCTATGTATTCATGGAGCAGTTTGCTAACACTGTTTTCATGGAATCTGCAAAGGGATATTTTGGAGCGCATTGGGGCCTATGGTGAAAAGGAATTATCCTCAGTTAAAAACTAGAAAGAAGATTTCTGAGAAGCTTCTTTGTGATGTGAGAATTTATCTCATCGTGTTACAGTGTTCTTTTCATTGAGCAGTTTACTAACACTATTTTCTTGGAATCTGCAATGGGATATTTGGGAGTGCACTGAAGCTTATGCAGACATAGGAAATATCCTCATAGAAAAACTAGAAAGAAGCTTTCTGAAAAACCACTTTGTCATGTGTTAATTCATCTCAAAGCGTTACACGATTGTTTTCATGGATCAGTTTGTCAGTAGTGTTTTTGGGGAATCTGAGAAGGGATATTATGGATCTCATCGATGCCTATGGTGACATAGGAAATATCTTCAGATATAAACTAGAAAGAATCTTTCTGAGAAACTTCCTTGTGATGTGTGAATTCATCTCACAGAGTTACACCTTCCTTTTCATGGAGCAGTTTGCTAACACAGTTTTCGTGGAATCTGCAAAGGGATATTTGGGAGTGCTTTGGGGACTACGTTGAACAATGAAATATCTTCAGATAAAAACTATAAAGAAGTTCTCTGAGAAACTGCCTTGTGATTTTTTGAATTCATCTCACAGTTTGGTAGCACTGTTTTTGGGGAATCTGAGAAGGGACAACTTTGATCACAATGAAGCCTATGGTGACAAAGGAAATATCCTCAGATAAAAAATAGAAAGAAGCTTTCTGAGAAACTTCTTTGTGATGTGTGAATTCACCTCATGGAGTTACACATTTCTTTCCATGGAGCAGTTTGCTAACACTGTTTTCGTGTAATCTGCAAGGGGATATTTGGGAATGCATTGAGGCCTATGGTGAAAAATGGAATATTCTAAGATAAAAAACAAAAAGGAGCATGCTGAGAAACTGCTTTGTGATGTGTGAATTCATCTCAGAGAGTTACACTGTTCTTTTCATTCAGCAGTTTGCTAATACAGTTTTCTTGGAATCTGCAATGTTATAATTTGGAGCACATTGAAGCCTATGGTGAAAAAGGAAATATCCTCAGATAAAAACAAGAAACAAGCTTTCTGACTAACTGCTTTATTATGCATGAATTCATCTCACAGAGTTACACCATTCTTTTCATTGAGCTGATTGAAAACTCTGTTTTCGTTGAATCTGGAATGGGATATTTGGGAGCACATTGAGGCCTATGGTGAAAAAGAAAATATCCTCAGAAAAAAAATTGAAAGAAGCTTTTTGAGAAACTGATTTTTGATGTTTGAATTCATCTCACAGAGTTACACATTTCTTTCCATGGAGCAGTTTGCTAACACTGTTTTCATGGAATCTGCATTAGAATATTTGGGAGTACGTTGAACCCTATGGTGACAAAGGAAATATCCTCAGATAAAAGCCAAAAAGAAGCTTTGTGAGAAACTGTATTGTGATGTTTGAATTTATCTCACAGAGTTACACCATACATTTCATTGAGCTGTTGATAGCACTCTTTTTGTGGAATCTGCAAGGGTATATTTGGGAGAGCATTGAGGCCTATGGTGAAAAACTAAATATCCTCAGATAAAAACTAGAAAGAAACTTTCTGAGAAACTGCTTTGTGATGTGTGAATTCATCTCACAGAGGTATACTGCTGTTCTCATTGAGCAGGTTTCTAACACAGTTTTCGTGGAATCTGCAATGGGATATTTCAGAGCACATTGAAGCTTATGGTGACAAAGGAAATATCCTCAGACAAAAACTAGATGGTAGCTTTCTGAGAAACTGCATTGTGATGTATGTATTCATCTCATAGAGTAACACCTTTCCTTTCATGGATCAGTTTGCTAACACTATTTTCTTGGAATCTACAAAGGGATATTTGGGAGTGAGTTGAGGCCTATGGTGAAAAAGGAAATATCCTCTGAAAAAAAAAACACTAGAAAGAAGTTTTCTGAGAAACTGCTTTCTGATGTGTGAATTCATCTCACTGAGTTACACCAGTCTTTTCATGTAACAGTTTTGTAGCACTGTTTTTGTGGAATCTGAGAAGGGATATTTTGGAGTGCAATGAGGCCTACGGTGAAAAAGGAAATATCCTGCAATAAAACCAATAAGGACCTTTCTATGAAACAGCTTTGTGATGGCTGAATTCATCTCACAGAGTTACACCTTTCTTTTCTTATAGCAGTTTGCTAACACTGTTTTCGTGGAATCTGCAATAGGAAATTTGGGAGGGCAATGAAGTCTGTGATGAGAAATTATTTATCCTCTGAACAAAAAACCACAAACAAGCTTTCTGTGAAACTGCATTGTGATGTGTGAATTCATCTTACAGAGTTTAACCTTTCTTTTCATGGACCAGTTTGTTTGCAGTGTTTTGGGGGAATCTGAAAAAGAATATTTTGGATTTCATTGAAGCATATGCTGACAAAGGAAATATCCTCAGAAAAAAACTAGAAGGAAGCTTTCTGACAAACTTCTTTGTGATCTGTTTATTCATCTCACAGGGTAATATCTTTCTTTTCATGGAGCAGTTTGCAAACACTGTTTTCGTGGAATCTAGAAAGGGATATTTGGGAGTGAATTGAAGCCTATCGTGGAAAAGGAAATATCCTCATATAAATGGTAGATATAAGCTTTCTGAGAAATTGTTTTGTGATGTTTGAATTCACCTCACAGAGTTGCACTGTTCTTTTCATTGAGCAGTTTGTAACACTATTTTCTTGGAATCTGCAAGGGGATATTTCGGAGTGCATTGAAGCTTATTTTTACAAAGGAAATATCCTCATATAAAACTAGAAAGAAGCTTTCTGAGAAATGTCTTTTTGATGAGTTACTTCATCTCACAGAGTTACATGATTCTTATCAAAAATCAGTTTTGTAGAACTGTTTTTGGGGAATCTGTAAAGGGATATTCTCGAGTGCAATGAGGAATATGGTGAAAATGGAAATATCCTTGTACAAACGCAAAAGACAAGCTTTCTGTGAAACTGCTTTGTGATGTGTGAATTCATCTCACAGATTTACACCTTACTTTCCATGGAACAGTTTGCTGACACTGTTTTCATGGAATCTGCAAAGGGATATTTGGGAGCACATTGGGGCATATACTGAAAAGGGAAATATCCACAGATAAAAACTAGAAAGAAGCTTTCTGAGAATCTGTTTTGTGATGTGAGAATTGATCTCACTGAGTTACACTGTACTTTTCAATGAGCAGTTTGCTAACTCTGTATTCTTGAAATCTGCAATGGGATATTTCAGAGCACATTGAAGCTTATGGTAGGAAAGGAAATATCCTCATATAAAAACTAGAAAGACGCATTCTAAGAATCCCCTTTGTGATGTGTTAATTCGTCTCACACAGTTCATGATAGTTTTCATCGAGCTGTTTGGTAGCACTGTTTTTGTGGAACCGTGAAGGGATATTTTGGATCACATTGAAGTCTATGGTGACTAAGGAAATATCCTCAGATAAAACTCACATTTCTGAGAAACTTCTTTGTGATGTGTGAAGTCATCTCACAGTGTTAAACCTTTCTTTTTGTGAAGCAGTTTTGTAGCACTGTTTCTGGGGATTCTGAGAAGGGATACTTTGAACTGCATTGAGGCCTATAGTGAAAATGGAAATATCCTCAGGAAAAAAAATAGAAAGAAGTTCTCTGTGAAACTGCTTTGTGATGTGTGAATTCGTCTCACAAAGATACATCATTCTTTTCATTGAGAAGTTTGATAACACTCTTTTTTTGGAATCTACAATGGCATATTTTGAAGCCTATGGTGACATAGAAAATATTCTCAGTTGAAAATTAGAAAGAAGCTTTCTGAGAAAGTTCTTTGTGATGTGTGATTTCATCTCACAGATTTACACCATTTTTTTAAGGAGAAGTTTGCTAACACTGTTTTCATGGAATCTGCAAGGGATATTTGGGAGCACATTGATTCATATAGTGAAAAAGGAAATATCCTCAGATAATATGTAGAAAGAAGCTTTTGGAGAAATTGCTTTGTGATGTGTGAATTCATCTCACAGAGTTACACTATTCTTACCTTGAGCAGTCTGATAACACTGGTTTGGTGGAATCTGTAATAGGATAATTGGGAGCACATTGAAGCCTAAGATGATATAGGAAATATACTCAGATAGAAACCAAAAGGAAGTTTACTTAGAAACTGCTTTATGATATGTGAATTCATGTCACAGAGTTACACCAATCTTTTCATTGAGAAGTTTACTAGCACTTTTTTCGTTTAATCTGCAGTGGGATATTTGGCAGCGCGTTGAGGACTATGGTGAAAAAGGAAATATCCTCAGATAAAAACTAGAAAAAAGCTCTCTCAGAAACTGCTTTGTGATGTGTTAATTCATCATACACAGTTGCACTGCTCTTTTCATTGAGTCGTTTGGTAACACTGTTTTTGTGGAATCTTCAAAGGGATATTTGGGAGCTCATTCAAGCCTAAGGTGAAAAAGGAAACACCCTCAGATAAAAATGAGAAAGAAACTTTCTTAGAAACTTCTTTGTGATATGTGATTTCATCTTGTGCACTTATACCATTCTTTTCATGGAGCAGTTTGCTAACACTGTTTTCATGGAATCTGCAAAGTGATATTTGGGAGTATATTGAGGCCTATACTGATAAAGCAAATATCCTCTGAAAAAATCTAGAAAGACGCCTTCTGAGAAACTTCTTTGTGATGTGTGAATTCATCTCACAGAGTTTCACCTTTCTTTCCTTGAGCAGTCTGATAACACTGGCTTCGTGGGATCTGTAGTAGGATAATTGGGAGCGCATTGAAGCCTATGGTGACAAAGGAAATATCCTTAGGTAAAATCTAAGAGGAAGCTTTCTGAGTATCTGCTTTGTGATGTGTGAATTCATCTCACAGAGTTACACTGTTCTTTTCACTGAGAAGTTTGCTAGCACGTTTTTTCGTTTAATCTGCAATGGGATATTTGGGAGTGCATTGAGGAATATGGTGAAAAAGTAAATATCCTCAGACAAAACTAGAAAGACAAGATATGAGAAACATCTTTGTGATATGTGAATTCATCTCACAGAGTTACACCATTTTTCTCATGGAACAGTTTCATAGCATTGTTTTTGGGGAACCTGAGTATGGATATTTTGGGTTTTGAAGCCTATGGTGACAAAGGAAATATACTCAGATAAAAACTAGAAAGAAACTTTCAGATAAAGTTTTTTGTGATGTGTGAATTCATCTAACAGGGTTACATCTTTCTTTTCATGGAGCTGTTTGATAACACTGTTTTTGTGGAATTTGCAAAGGGATATTTGAGAGCACTTTGAGGACTATAGTGAAAAGAGATATATCCTCAGAAAAAAATTAGAAAGAAGCATTCTGAGAAAGTGTTTGTGATGTGTGAATTCATCACACAGAATTACACCTTTCTTTTCAATGAGCAGTATGATAACACTGTTCTTGTGGAATCTGCAACAGGATACTTCGGAGTGGATTGAAGCCTATGATGACAAAGGAAATATCCTCAGAAAAAATCAAAAAGAAGCCTTCTGAGAAGGTGTTTTGTGATGTGTGAACTCATCTGACAGAGTTACACAGTTCTTTTCATTGAGAAGTTTGCTAACATTGTTTCCTTGGAATCTGCAATGGGATATTTTGGAGCACATTGAAGCTTATGGTGACAAAGAAAATATCTTCAGACAAAAACTAGAAAGAAGCTATCTGAGAAACTGCTTTGTGATTTGTGAGTTCATCCCACATAGTTACACGACATTTTTCATGGGGCAGTTGGTTGGCACTGCTTTTGGGGAATCTGAGAAGTCATATTTTAGATTGCATTGAAGCCTATGGTGAAAAAGGGAATATCCTCAGATAAAAACTAGATAGAAGCTTTCTGAGAAAGTTCTTTGTGAATTGTGAATTCACCTCATAGAGTTACACCTTTCTTTTCATGGAGCAGTTTGCCAACACTCTTTTCATGGAATCTGCAAGGGTATATTTGGGAACTCATTGAGGCCTTTGGTGAAAAAGGAATTATCCTCAGATAAAAACTAGAAAGAAGCTTTCTGAGAAACTGCTTTGTGATGTGTGAATTCATCTCACAGCATTACACTGTTCTTTTCAGAGTTGTTTGAAAGCATGGTTTTCTTGGAATCTGCAATGTGATATTACAGAGTCCATTGAAGCTTATATGACAAAGGAAATATCCTCGGACAAAAACCAGAAAGAATATTTCTGAGAAACTGCTATGTGATTTGTGACTTCATCTCACAGAATTACATGATGCTTTTCATGGAGCAGTTTGGTAGCACTGTTTTTGGTGAATCTGAGAAGGGATATTTTGGATAGCATTGAAGCTTATGGTGACAAGGGAAATATCCTCTGATAAAAAGTAGAAAGAAGCTTTCTGAGAAATTACTTTGTGATGTGTGAATTTATCTCACAGATTTACACCCTTCTTTTCATTGATCAATTTACTAACACTGTTTTCTTGGAATCTCCAATTTGATATTTCAGGGCATGTTGAATCTTATGGTGACAATGGAAATATCCTTATATAAAAATTAGAAAGAAGCTTTCTGAGAAACCACTTTGTCATTTGCAAATTCACCTCACAGTGTTACATGATCCTCTTCATGGATCAGTTTGGTAGCATAGTTTTTTGGGAATTTGAGAAGGGACATTTTGGATCGCATTGAAGCCTATGGTGACAAAGAAATATTATCAGATAAGAACTAGAAGGAAGGTGTCTGAGAAAGTTCTTTGTGATATGTTTTTTCATCTGAAGAAGTTACACCTTTCTTTTCCTGGAGCACTTTGATAACACTTTTTTTGTGAAATCTTCAATAGGATACTTGGAGCAATTTGAATCCTATGGTGACAGAGGAAATATCCACAGATAAAAACCGAAAGGAAGTTTTCTGAGAAACTGCTTTGAGATGTTTTAATTCATCTCACAGAGTTACACTGTTCTTTTCACTGAGCAGTTTTCTAACATTGTTTTCTTGGAATTTGCAATGGGATATTTTGGAGCACATTGAAACTTATGGTGACAAAGGAAATATCTTCAGACTAAAACTAGAAAGAAGCTTTCAGAAAAATTGCTTTGTGATTTGTGAATTTATCCCACAGAGTTACACGATTCTTTTCATGGGACAGTTTGCTAGCCCTGTTTTTGGGGAATCTGAGAAGGGATATTTTGGATCACATTGAAGCTTATGCTGACAAAGGAAATATCCTCAAATAAAAACTAGAAAGAAGCTTTCTGAGAAACTTCTTTGTGGTGTGTGAATTTATCTCACAGAGATACACGTGTCTTCCCATGGAGCAGTTTGCTAACAGTTTTTGTGGAATCTGGAAAGGGAAACTTGGGAGTGCAATGAGTCCTGTAGTGAAAAAGGAAATATCCTAAGATTAAAAACTAAAAAGAAACTTTCTGAGAAACTTGCTTGTGATGTGTGAATTAATGTCACAGAGTTACACCTTTCTTTTCATGGAGTCATTTGCTAACAGTGTTTTTACTGGATCTGCAAAGGGGTGTTTGGGAGCACATTGAGGAATATGGTGAAAAAGGAAATATCCTCAAATAAAAATTAGAAAGAAGCTTTCTGAGAAACTGCTTTGTGATGTGTGAATTCATGTCACAGATTTACAGTCTTCTTTTCATTGAGCATTTTTCTAATACTGCTTTCTTGGAATCTGCAATGGGATATTTTTGAGCATATTGAACATTTTGGTCTAAAAGGAATTATCCTCAGACAAAAACTAAAAAAAACTTTCTGAGAAACTGATTTGGGGTGTGAATTCATCTTACAGAGTTACACCATTCTTTCCATTCTTTCATGGAGCAGTTTGGTATCACTGTTTTTGGGGAATCTGAAAAGGGATATTTTGGATCACTTTGGAGACTATGGTGACAATGGGAATATCCTCAGACAAAAACTAGAAAGAATATTTCTGAGAAACTTCTTTGTGATGTGTGTATTCATCTCACAGAGTAACACCTTTCTATTCATGGAGCAGTTTGTTAACACTGTTTTCATGGAACCAACAAAAGTATATTTGTGAGTGATATGAGGCCTATGGTGAGAAAGGAAATATCCACAGATAAAAACTAGAAAGAATCTTTCTGAGAAACTACTTTGTGATGTGTGAATGCATCTCTCAGATTTACACATTTTTTTTTTTTCATGGAGCAGTTTGCTAACACTATTTTCATGGAATCTTCAAAGGGATATTCCAGAGTGCATTAAGGCCTATGATGAATAAGGAAATATCCTCAGAGCAGTTAGTTAACACTATTTTAGGGAATCTGCAAAGAGATATTTGGGAGCTCATTAGGGTCAAGTGTATAAAAGGAAATGTCCTCAGATAAAAACTAGAAAGAAGCTTTCTGAGAAAGTTCTTTGTGATATGTGAATACATGTCATAGAGTTACATCTTTCTTTTCATGGAGCACTTTGCTAACACTGTTTTCATGGAATATAAAAAGAGATATTTGGGAGCACATTGAGGCATATGGAGAAAAGGAAATATCCTCAGATAAAAACTGGAAAGAATCTTTCTGAGGAACTGCTTTGTGATGTGTGAATTCAACTCACAGAGTTACACTGTACTTTTCATTGAGCAGCTTGCTAATGCTGCTTTCTTGGAATCTGCAATGGGATATTTAGGAGTGCATTGAAGCTTTTGGTGACAAAGGAAATATCTTCATAGAAAAACTAGAAGAAAGCCTTGTGACAAACCGCTTTGTGATGTGATTATTCACCTCACAGAGTTACACAATTCTTTTCATGAATCAGTTTCGTAGCACTGCTTTTGGGAATCTGAGAAAGGACATTTTGGAAAGTATTGAAACCTATAGTGAAAAGGAAAAATCCTCAGATAAAAATTAGAAAGAAGCTTACTGAGAAACTGCTTTGTGACATATAAATTCATTTCACAGAGTTACACAATTCTTTTCTTGCAGCAGTTTGCTAACACTGTTTTCATGGAATCTGCAATAGGAAATTTGGGAGTGCATTGAAGAATATGGTGAGATAGGAAATATCCTCACAAAAAACCAAAAAGAATCTTTCTGTGAAACTGCTGTGTGATATGTGAATTCATCTGACAGAGTTACACTGTAGTTTTCATTGAGAAGTTTGCTAATACTATTTTCATGACATCTGCAGAGGGATATTCGTGAGCTCTTTGAGGCTTATGGTGAAAAAGGAAATATGCTCAGAAAAAAACTAGAAAGAAGCTTTCTGAGAAACTGCTTTGTGATTTGTGAATTCATCTCATAGCATTACACCTTTCTTTTGGTGGAGCAGTTTGGTACTACAGTTTTTGGGGAATCTGTGAAGGGATAATTAATATCACATTGAAGCCTATGGTGACCAAGGATATGTACTCAGATAAAAACTAGAAACAAGCTTTCTGAGAAAGTTCTTTGAGAAGTGTGAATTCATCTCAGAGAGTCACAACTTTCTTTTCATGGAGCAGCTTGCTAACACTGTTTTTTGTGGAATTTGCAAAGGAACATTTTGGAGTGCATTGAAGCCTATAGTGAAAAAGGAAATATACTCAAATGAAAACTACCAAGAAGCTTTCTGAAAAACAGACTTGTGATGTGTGAATTCATCTCACAGAGTTACACCATTCTTTGCATTGAGCAGTTCAATAACACTATTTTTGAGGAATCTGCAATAGGATATTCAGGAGCACATTGAAACCTATGGTGACAAAGGAAATATCCTCACATTAGCCAAAAAGAAAGTGTCTGAGAATCTGCTTTGTGATGTGTCAATTCATCTCGCAGAAATACACAGTCATTTTCATTGAGCAGTTTGCTAAAACTGTTTTCTTGGAATCCACAATGGGATATTTTGGAGTGCATTTTTAGCTTATAGTGACAAAGGAAATACCCTCATATAAAAGCTAGAAAGAAGCTTTCTGAGGAACCATTTTGTGATTTCTGAATTCATTTAACAGAATTACATGATTCTTTTCATGGATCAGTTTGGTAGTACTGCTTTTGGGGATCTGAGAAGGGATATTTTGATCACATTGAAGCCTGTGGTGACAAGCAAATTTTCCTCGAATAAAAACCAAAAAGAACTTTCCGAGAAACTGCTTTGTGATTTTTGAATTCATCTCACAGAGTTACACTGTTATTTTCATTGAGCAGTTTGTTAACACTCTTTTCTTGGAACCCGCAATGGGATATTTTGGAGTGCATTGAAGCTTATGATGGCAAAGGAAACACCCTCATATAAAACTCTGGAAAGAGGCTTTCTGAGAAACTGGTTTGTGATCTGTTAATTCATCTCACAGAGTTATATGATACTTTACGTGGAGCAGTTTCTTAGCACTGTATTTGGGGCATCTCAGAATTGATGTTTTTGATCATGTTGAAGCCTTCGGTGGCAAAGGATACATACTGAGATAAAAAATAGAAAACAGCTTTCTGAGAAAGTTCTTCGTGATTTGTGAATTCATCTCACAGAGTTACACATTTCTTTTCATGGAGCAGTTTGCTAACACTGTTTTCATGGAAACTGAAGAAGGATATACGCGATAGCCTTCTGGCCCATAGTGAAAAGGGAAATATCTTCAGATAAAAACTAGAAAAAAGCTTTCTGGGACACTGCTTCGTGATGTGTAAATTCATGTCACAGCGTTACACCGTACTTTTAATTGACCAGTTTGATAACACTGTTTTTGTGGAATCTGCAATAGGATATTTAGGATCACACTGAAGCCAATGGTGACAAAGGATATATCCTCAGATAAAAACCAAAAAGAAGCCTTCTGAGAAACTGCCTTGTGATGTTTGATTTCATCTAACCCAGAGTTACACCTTTCTTTTCATGGAACAGTGTGCTAACACTGTTTTCGTGGAAACTCCAAAGGGATACTGGGAGCACATTGAGGCCTATGGTGAAAAAGGGAGTATCCTCAGATGAAAACTAGAAAGAAGCTTTCTGAGAAACTGCTTTGTGATGTGTGAATTCATCTCACAGAGATACTCTGCTCTTTTCATTGAGCAGTGTGCTAAACCTGTTTTCTAGGAATCTGCAATGGGATATTTAGGAGTGCATTTTAAGCTTATGGTGGTAAAGGAAATACCCTGATATAAAAAATAGAGAGAAGATTACTGAGAAACCATTTAGTGATATTTTACTTCATCTCACAGAGTTACACGATTCTTTTCAAGGATCAGTTTTGTAGCACTGTTTTTGGGTAATCTGAAAATGGATATTTTGGATCACATTGAACCTTATGATGACACAGGAACTATACTCAGGAAAAAACCAAAAAGAAGGTTCTGAGAAACTGCTTTGTGATGTGTGAATTCATCTCACAGAGGTCACTGTTCTTTTCATTGAGCAGTTTGGTAACACTGTTTTCTTTGAATCTGCAGTGGGATACTTTGGAATTCATTGAAACTTGAGGTGGCAAAGGAAATATCCTCAAAAACTAGAAGGAATCTTTCTGGAAAACTGCTTTGTGATTTGCGAATTCATATCACAGAGTTACAGCTTACTTTTCATGGAGCAGATTGGTAGCACTGTTTTTGGGAAGTCTGAGAGGGGATATTTTGAATTGCACTGAATCCTATGGTGACAAAGGAATTATCCTCAGATAAAAACTAAAAAGACACTTTCTGAGGAACTTCTTTGTGATGTGTGTATTCATCTCACAGAGTAGCACACCTTTCTTTTCATGCAGCAGTTTTTTCATGGAATCTCCAAAGGGATATTTTGGAGCGAGTTGAGGCCTCTTGTGAAACAGGAAATATCCTGAGGTAAAAACTAGAAATAATCTTTCTGAAAAACTGCTTGGTGATGTGTGAATGCATCTCACATATTTACACTTTTCTTTTCATGTATCAGTTTGCTAATAATATTTTCTTGGAGTCTTCAAAGGGATATTTGAGAGTGCATTGAAACCAATGGCGTAAAAGCAAATATCCTCAGAGAAAAACTACAAAGAAGCTCTCTTGAGAAACTGCTTTGTGATTTTTGAATTCATCTCACAGAGTTACACTGTTCTTTTCATGAAGCAGTTTGGTAGCACTGTTTTGGGGAAATCTGTGAAGTGATACTTTGGATGGCACTGAAGCCTGTAGTGATAAAGAAAATATCCTCAGATAAATACTAGAAAGATGCTTCCTAGGAAACTTCATTGTTATGTGTGAATGGAGCTCACAGAGTTACACCTTTCTTTTCATGGAGCAGTTTGCAAACACTGTTTTTGAGGAATCTGCAAAGAGATATTTGGTAGTTCATTCATGTCAATGGTAAAAAAGGAAATATCCTCAGATAAAAACTAGAAAGAAGCTTTCTGAGAAACTGCTTTGTGATTTATGAATTTATATCATAGAGTTACACCTTACTTTTCATGGAGCAGATTGGTAGCAGTGTTTTTGGGGAATCTGAGATGGAATACTTTGGATTGCATTGGATCCTATGGTGACAAAGGAATTATCCTGAGATAAAAACTAGAAAGATGCTTTCTGAGAAACTTCTTTGTGATGTGTATATTCGTCTCACCAAGTAACACCTTTCTTTTCATGGTGCAGTTTGCTAACACTGTTTTCGTGTAATCTCCAAAGGGATATTTGGGAGTGAGTTGAGGCCCATGGTGAAAAAGGAAATATCCTCAGATAAAAACTAGAAAGAAGCCCTCTTGAGAAACTGCTTTGTGATTTGTGAATTCATCTCACAGAGATACACGATTCTTTTATGGAGCAGTTTGGTAGCACTGTTTTTGGGGAATCTGTGAAGGGAAACTTTGGATCGCATTGAAGCCAGTGCTGACAAAGGAAACATCCTCAGATAAAAACTAGAAAGCTGCTTCCGGAGAAACTTCATTGTTATGTGTTAAGGGAGTTCACAGAGTTACACTTTTCTTTCCATGGAGCAGTTTGCTAACACTGTTTTTGTTGTATCTGCAAAGAGATATTTGGGAGTGCATTGGGGTCAATGGTAAAAAAGGAAATATCCTCAGATAAAAACTCAAAAGAAACTTTCTGAGAAAGTTCTTTGTGATGTGTGAATATATGTCACAAAGTTACACCTTTCTTTTCATGGAGCAGTTTGATAACACAGTTCTCATGGAATCTGCAATAGGATATTTGGGAGTGCATTAAAGCCTATGGTGGCAAAGGAAATATCCTCAGATAAAAAAAACTAGCAAGAAGCTTTCTTGGAAAGTTCTTTGTGATGTGTGAATTCATCTCACAGACTTACATCTTTCTTTTCATGGAGAAGTTTGCTAACACTGTTTTTGTGGAATCTGCATTAGGATATTTGGGACCACATTGAAGCCTATGGTGACAAAGGAACTATCCTCAGATAAAAACAGAAAGAAGCTTTCTGTGAAATGGCTTTGTGATGTGTGAATTCACCTCATGGAGTTACACTGTTCTTTTCATTCAGAAGTTTGCTAACAATTTTTTCATTTATTCTGCAATGGGATATTCGAGAGCACCTTGAGGAATATGGGAAAATGGAAATATCCTCAGATAAAAACTAGAAAGAAGTTTTGTGAGAAACGGCATTGTGATAAGTGAATTTACCTCAGAGTTAAACCTTTCTCTTCATGGAGCAGTTTGCTAAAACTATTTTCATGTAATCTTCAAAGTGATATTTTTGAGTGCATTGAAGCCTATAGTGAAAAAGGAAATATCCTCAAATAAAAAGTACAAAAAATCTTTCTGAGAGACTGCCTTGTGATGTGTGAATTCATCTCACAGAATTCCACCCTTCTTTTCATCGAGCAGTTTGCTAACAGTGTTTTCATGGAATCTGCAATAGGATATTCTGTAGTGCATTGAAACCTATGGTGACAAAGGAAATATCCTCAGCTAATAAATCAAAAGGAAGCTTTCTGAGAAAATACTTTGTGATGTGTGAATTCATCCTACAGAGTTACACTGTTGTTTTCATTGAGAAGTGTGCTAACACTGTTTTCTTGGAATCTGCAATGGGATATTTTGGAGTGCATTGACGCTTATGGTAACAAAGGAAATATCCTCATAAAAAACCTAGAAGGAAGCTTTCTGAGAAACTGCTTTGTGATTCGTGAAATCATCTGACAGACTTACCCGATTCTCTTCATAGAGAAATTTGGTAGCACTGGTTTTGGGTAATCTGAGAAGGGATATTTTGGATTGCATTGAAGCCTATGGTGACAAAATAAATATCCTCAGATAAAATCTAGAAAGAATCTTTCTGAGAAATTGCTTTGTGATGTGTGAATTCATCTCCCAGAGTTACACTGTTCATTTCATTGAGCAGTATGCTCACACTGTTTTCTTGGAATCTGCAATGGGATATTTAGGAGATCATTGAAGCTTCTGGTGAGAAATAAATATCCTCAGATAAAAAGCAAAAAGAACCTTTCTGAGAAACTGCTTTGTGATGCGTGAATTCGTCTCACAGATTTACACCTTTCATTTCATGGAGCCGTTTGCTAATACTGTTTTCGTGGAATCTGAAGAGGGATATTCACTAGCAACTTGAGGCAAATGGTGAAAAAGGAAATATCTTCAAACAAAAATTAGAAGGAACCTTTCTGAGAAACTACTTTGTGATTTGTGACTTCATCTCACAGAGGTACACTATTCTTTTCATGGAGCAGTTTGGTAGCTCTGCTTCTGTGTAAGCTGAGAAGGGATATTTTGTATCGCATTGAAGCCTATGGTAGCAAAGGAAATGCCCTCAGTTAAAATATAGAAAGAAACGTTCCGAGAAACCTGTTTGTGATGTGTCAATTCATCTCACAGAATTACACCGTTCTTTTCATTGAGAAGTATGCTAACACTTTTTTTCATGGAATATGGGGTGGGATACTTGCTAGCACCTTGAGGCACATGGTGAAAAAGGAAATGTCCTCAGTTAAAAACTAGAAAGAACCTTTCTGAAAAACAGCTTTGTGATGTGTGAGTTCATCTTACAGAATTACACCTTTCCATTCATGGAGCAGTTTGGTAGCACTGTTTTTGGGGAATCTAAGAGGGGATATTTTGGATTGTATTGAAGCCTAGGGTAACAAAGGAAATATCCGCAGAGAATAACTAGATAGAAGCTTTCTGAGAAACTTCTTTGTGATGTGTGAATTTATCTCACAGAGGTACACAATTTCTTAAGTGGCAGAGTTTGTCAGCACTGTTATCATGGAATTTGTAAAGGGATATTTGGGAGTGCATTGAGGCCTATGATGAAAACGGAAATATCCTCAGAAAAAAACTAGAAAGAAGATTTCTGAGAAAATTCTTTGTAATGTATGAATTCAGCTCACAGAATTACACTGTTCTTTGCATTCAGCAGTTTGCTTACACTGTTGTCTTGGAATCTGCAATCTGATAGTTAGGAGTGCATTGAAGCTCGTGGTGACAAAGTATATATCCTCATATAAAAACTGGAAAGAAACTTTCTGGGAAACCTCTTTCTGATGTGTTAATTTATCTCACAGAGTTACACGATGCTTTTCCTGGAGCAGTTTCGTAGCACTGTTTTTGGTGTATCTGAGAGGGGATATTCTGGACCATAATGAACCATAAGTTAACAAAGGAAATACCCTCAGATAATAACTAGAAAGAAGCTTTTTGAGAAAGTTCTTTGTAATGGGTGAATTCATCTCACAGAGTTACACCTTTCTTTTCATGGAGCAGTTTGCTAACACTGTTTTCATGGAATCTGCAAAGAGATATTTGGGAGCACATTGAGGACTGTAGTGAAAAAGAAAATATTCTCAGATTAAAAGTAGAAAGCATCTTTCTGAGATACTCCTTTGTGATGTGTGAATTCATCTCACAGAGTTACACCATTCTTTTCATTGAGAAGTTTGCTCATGCTGTTTTCACAGAATCTGCAGTAGGATATTTGAGAGCGCATTGAAGCCTGTGATGACAAAGGAAATATTCTCAGATAAAAACCAGAAAGAAGTTTTCTGAGAAACTGCTTTGCGATGAGTGAACCCATCTCACAGAGTTACACTGTTCCCCTTCATTGAGAAGTTTGCTGTCACTGTTTTCTTGGAATCTTCAATGGAATATTTTGTAGTGCATTGAAGCATTTGGAGACAAGAAAATATCCTCCTACAAAAACTAGAAAGAAGCTTTCTGAGAAACTTGATTTGTGATGTGTTAATTTACCTAACAGGATTACACAATTCTTTTCATTGATCAGTTTGGTAGCAGTGCTTTTGGGGAATCTGGGAAGGACTATTTTGGATCACATTGAAGCCTATAGTGACAAAGAAAATATTCTGACATAAAAACAAGAAAGTAGGATTCTGAGAAGGTTCTTTCTGATATGCTAATTCAACACAAGGTGTTACACCTTTCTTTTCATAGAGCAGTTTGCTAACAATGTTTACCTGGAATCTGCAAAGGGATATTTGGGAGGACATTAAGGCCTAAGGTGAGAAAGGAAATATCCTCAGACAAAAACTAGAAAGAAACTTTCTGAGAAACTGCTTTGTGATGTTTGAATTCATCTCACAGACTTACACTGTTCTTTTCAATAAGCAGTTTTTGAACACTCTTTTCATGGAATGTGCAATGGGATACTTCAGAGTGCATTGAAGCTTATGGTGACCAAGGGAATATCCTCATATAAAAACTAGAAAGAAGCTTTCTGAGACACTCGTTTGTGATGTGTTAATTCATCTCAAAGTGTTACACGATCCTTTTCATTCACCATTTTGGAAGTAGTGTTTTTGAGGAATATGAGAAGGGATATTTTGTATCATATTGAAGCCTATGGTGACAAAGGAAATATCCTCAGATAAAAACTAGAAGAAGTTTTCTGAGAAAGTACTTTCTGATGTGTTAATGCATCCCACAGCGTTACACCTTTACTTTCATGGAGCAGTGTGCAAACACTGTTTCCCTAGAATCTGCAAAGGGATATTTTGAAGTGCATTGAGGCCTACAGTGAAAAAAGAAATATCCCCAGATAAAAACTAGAAAGAATCTTTCTGAGAAACTGCATTGTGATGTGTGTATTCATCTCACAGAATTACACTGTTCTTTTCATTGATCAGTTTTCTAACACTGTTTTCATGGAAACTGCAATGGGATATTTCAGAGTGCATGGAAGCTTATGGTGACAAAGGAAAAATCCTCATAAAAAATTAGAAAGAAGCTTTCTGAGAAACTGCTTCATGATGTGTTAATTCATTTCACAAAGTTACACGATTCTTTTTGAGATCAGTTTGGTAGCACTGTGTTTGGGAATCTGAGAAGGGATACTTTGGATCACATTGAAACCTATGGTGACAAATGAATTATTCTCAGATAAAAACTAGAAAGAAGCTTTCTGAGAAAGTTCTTTGTGATGCGTGAATTCATCTCACAGTTACACCTTTCTTTTCATGGCACAGTATGCTAACACTCTTTTCGTGTAATCTGAAAAGGGATATTTAGCTGTGTTTTGAGGACTATGGTGAAAAAGGAAATATCCTCAGATTACAAGTAGAAGGAATCTTTCTGAGAAACTGCTTTGTGATGTGTGAATTCATATGAGAGAGTTACACCGTTCTTTTCATTGAGCAGTTTGCTAACACTGTTTTCGTGGGATCTGCAATAGGATATTCTGGAGCACATTGAAGACTATGGTGACATAGGAAATATCCTCTGATAAAAATCAAAAGGAAGTTTCCTGAGAAACTGATTTGTGATGTTTGAATTCATCTCACAGAGTTACACTGTTCTTTTCATTGAGCAGTTTGCTAACACTGTTTGCTTGGAATCTGCAATGGCATATTTCGGAGGGCATTGAATCCTATGGTGACAAACGAAATATCCTCATGTAAAAACTTGAAAGAAGCTTTCTGTGAAACTACATTATGATGTGTTAATTCATCTCACAGTGTTATACGATCCTCTTCATCGGTCTCTTTGGTAGCAGCGTTTTTGGCAAATCTGAGAAGGGATATTTTGGATCGTATTGAAGCCTATGGTGACAAAGGAAATATCCTCAGATAGAAACTAAAAATAAATTTTCTGAGAAATTTCAATCTGATGTGTTAACTCATCTCACAGGGTTACACCTTTGTTTTCATGGAGCACATTTTTAACACCGATTTTCTGGAATCTGCAAAGGGACATTCAGGAGCACATTGAGCCCTACGTTGATAAAGGAAATATTCTCAGATATAAACTAGAAAAAATCTTTCTGAGAAATTGACTTGTGATGTCTGAGTTCATTGCACAGAGTTACACCATTCTTTGAATGGAACAGTTTGGTAGCACTGTTTTTGGGGAATCTGAGAAAGGATATTATGGATTCCATTGAAGTCTATGGTGATAAAGGAAATATCCTCAGGTAAAAACTAGAAAGAAGCTTTCTGAGAAAGTTCTTTGTGATGTGTGAATTCATCTTACTGATTTACGCCTTTCTTTTCATGCAGCAATTTGCTAACACTGTATTCGTTTTATCTGCAAAGGGATATTTGGGAGCCCATTGAGGCCTACAGTGTAGAAGAAAATATCCTCAGATAAAAACTAGAAATAATCTTTCTGAGAAACTGTTTTGTGATGTGTGAATTCGTCTCACTGAGTTACACTGTTCTTTTTATTGAGAACTTTGCTAACACTGTATTCTTGGATTCTGCAAAGGGATATTTTGGAGTGCATTGATGCTTATGGTGTTAAAGGAAATATCCTCTTATAAAAACTAGAAAGAAGTTTTCTGAGAAACTGCTTTGTGATATGCTAATTCATCTCACAGAGCTGCATGATCCTTTTCTAGGATCAGCTTGGTAGCAGTGTTTTTTGGAAATCTGAGAAGGGATATTCTGAATTGCATTGAAGCCTTCGGTGACAAAGGAAGTATCCTCAGATAAAAACTAGAAAGAAGCTTTCTGAGAAACTGCTTTGTGATTTGTGAATTCATCTCACAGAGTTACACCTTTCTTTCCATTGAGCACTTTGCTAACACTGTTGTAGTGTAGTCTGCAAAGATATATTTGGGAGCACTTTGAGGCCTAGGGTGAAAAAGGAAACACCCTCAGATGAAAACTAGAAAGATGCTTTGTGAGAAACTGCTTTGTGATGTGTGAATTCATCTCACAGAGTTACACCGTACTTTTCATTGAGCAGTTTGATATCACTGTTTTCATGGTATCTGCCATAGGATATTTCGGAGCGCATTGAAGCCTATGGTGACAAAGGAAATATCCTCAGATAAAAGTTGGAAAGAATCTTCCTTAGAAACTGCTTTGTGATTTGTGAATTTATCTCATAAAGTTACACGACTGTTTTCATGGATCAATTTGGTAGCCATGTTTTAGGGGAATCTGAGAAGGAATATTTTGGATCACATTGAAGCCTATGTTGGCAGAGGAAATATCCTCACATAGAAACTAGAAAGAAGCTTTATGAAAAATTTCTTTGTGATTTGTGAATTCATCTGTCATCTGTAGATCATTTTTTCCATTGAACAGTTTGATAACACTGTCTTCCTGGAAACTGCAACAGGATATTTGGGAGCTCATTGAAGCCTATTGTGACAAAGGAAATATCCTCAGACAAACACCAAAAAGAAGCTCTCTGAGAGACTGCTTTGTGATGTGTGAATTGATCTCACAGAGTTACACTGTTCTTTTCATTGAGCAGTTTGCTAATACTGTTTTCTTGGTATCTGCAATGGGATATTTCAAATCACATTGAAGCCTATGGTGACAAAGGAAATATCCCCAGACAAAAATTAGAAAGAAGCCTCCTAAATATCTGCTATGTGATTTTTGAATTCATCTCACAGAGTTACACCTGTCTTTTCATGGAACAGTTTCGTAGCACTGTTTTTGGGGAATCTGAGAATGGATACTCTGGATGGCATTGAATCTATGGTGTAAAAGTAAATATCCTCAGATTAAAACTGGAAAGAAGCTTTCTGAGAAACCGCTTTGTGATGCGTGAATTCATCTCACAGAATTACACTTTACTTTTCATGGAGCAGTTTGCTAACACTGTTTTTGTGTAGTCTGCAATGGGATATTTCAAAGCACATTGAGGCTTATGGTTTCAAAGGAAATATCCTCATATAAAAACTAGAAAGAAGCTGTCTGAGAAACTGCTTTGTGATGTGTTAATTCATCTCACAGAGGTACATGATTCTTTTCATGGGTTAGTTTGGTAGCACTGTTTTTGGGGAATCTCAGAAGGGATATTTAGGATCGCATTGAAGCCTATGGTAAAAAGGAAATATTCTCAGTCAAATGCAGAAAGAAGCTTTCTAAGAAAGTCCTTTGTGATGTGTGAACTCATCTCACTGCGTTACACCATAGTTTTCATTGAGCAGTTAGATAAAATTGTTTTCAAGGAATTTGCAACAGGATGTTTGTTAGCACATTGAAGCCTATGGTGACAAAGGAAATATCATCAGATAAAAACTTGAAAGAAGCTTTCTGAGAAACTTGTTCATGACGTGTGAATTCATTACAAGGAGTTAAACCTTTCTTTTCATAGAGCAGTTTTCTAACACTGTTTTCATGGAATCTGCACATGGATGTTTGTGTGCACATTGAGGCCTATGCTGTAAAAGAAAATATCCTCAGATGAAAACTAGAAAGATGATTTCTGAGAAACTGCTTTGTGATGTGTGAATTCATCTCACACAGATACACCGTTTCTTTCATTGAGCAGTTTTCTAACGCTCTTTTCGTGGAATCTGCAAAGGGAAAATTGGGAGTGCGTTGAAGCCTATAGTGAAAAAACAAATATCCTCAGACAAAAACTACAAAGAAGCTTTGTAGTTGATGAGTTACACCACTATTTCATGCAATCATTTGCTAGCACTGTTTTTGTGGAATCTGAGAAGAGATATTTTGGATAGCTATGAAGACTATACGGACAATGGAAATATCCTCAGATAAAAACCAGAAAGAAGCTTTCTGAGAAATGACTTTGTGATGTATGAATTCATCTCACAGAGTTACACCACTATTTTGTGGAGCTGTTTGCTACAACTGTTTCTGTGGAACCTGAGAAATGATATTTCAGATTGCTTTGAAGATTATATGGACAAAGAAAATATCTTCAGATAAAAGCCAGAATGAAGCTTTCTGAGAAACTGCTTTGTTATGTGTGAATTCATTTCACTGAGTTACACCACCCTTTCATGGAGGAGTTTGGTAGCACTGTTTTTGTGGAATCTCAGAAGTGATATCATGGATATCGTTGAATCTCATGGTTAAAAATGAAATATCCTCAGATAAAAACTGGAGGGAAGCCTTCTCAGAAACTGCTTTGCTGTGGGTGCATTCAGCTCACAGAGTTACACCATTGCTTTCATTGAGAAGCTTGCTATCAGTGTTTTTGCAGAATCTGCAGTGAGACACAGGCGGGTGCATTGAGACCTGAAATATACTCAGATAAAAACCAGAAAGAAGTTTTCTGAGAACCTGCTTTGTGATTTGTGAATTCATCTCACAGAGTTACACCACTATTTTGTGGAGGCTTTTGCTAGCACTATTTTTGTGGAATCTGAGAACTGAGAGTTCTGATCACTTTGAAGACTACATGGGCAAAGGAAATATCCTCAGATAAAAACTAGAATGAAGCTTTCTGAGAAACTGCTTTGTGACGTGTGAATTCATTTCACAGAGTTACACCACTGTTTCATGGAGGAGTTTGCTACCACTGTTTTTGTGGATTCTCAGAAGTGATATCATAGATATCGTTGAATCTCATGGTTAAAAAAATATCCTCAAATAAAAACTGGTGAGAAGCCTCAGAAACTGCTTTGATGTGTGTGAATTCATCTCACGGAGTTACACCACTCTTTCATGGAGGAATTTGCCAGCACTGATTTTCTGGAACCTGAGAAGTAATATTCTGGATTGCTTTGAAGCCTATGGTGACAAAGGAAATATCCTCAGATAAAAACTTGAAAGAAGCTTTCTCAAAAACTGATTTGTGATGTGTGAATTCATCTCACATTGTTACACCATCCTTTCATGGAGCTGTTTGCTAGCACTGTTTTTGTGGAATCTGAGAGGTGATATTTTTTATAGCTTTGAAGCCCATGGTGACAAAGGAATTATTCTCAGAATAAACCGAAAAGAAGCTTTCTCAGAAACTGCTTTGAGAAATGTGAATTCCTCTCACAGAATTACACCTCTCTTTAGTGGAGCCCTTTACAAGAACTGTTTTTGTGGAATCTGAGAAGTGATATTTTGTATCACTTTGAAGTCTGTGGTGAAAAAGGAAATATCCTCAGAATAAACAAGAAAGAAGCTTTCAGAGAAACTGCTTTGTGATATGTGAATTCATCACACAGAGTTACACTACTCTTTCAAGGAGGACTTAGCTAGCACTGTTTTTGTTGAATCTGAGAACTGATATTTTGGATCGCTTTGAAGACTACGTGGACAACAGAAATATCCTCAGATAAAAACCAGAATGAAGCTTTCTGAGAAACTGCTTTGTGATGTGTGAATTCGTTTCACAGAGTTAGACCACTCTGTGAATAGATATTTGTGAGTGCATTGAGGCCTATAGTGAAAAAGGAAATATCCTCATAGGAAAAACAAAAAGAAGCTTTCTGAGAAACTGCTTTGTGATGTGTGAATTCATCTCACAGAGTTACACCATACTTTTCATTGAGCAGTTTGATATCACTGTTTTCGTGGTATCTACAACAGTATATTTGGGAGTACTTTGAAGCCTATGTTGACAAAGAAAATATCCTCAGAGAGATATCAAAAAGAAGCTTTCTGAGAAACTGCTTTGTGATGTGTGAGTTCAATTCACATAGGTACGCTGCTGTTTTCATGGAGCAGTTTGTTAACACTGTTTTCTTGGAATCTGCAATGAGATATTTCAGAGTGCATTGAAACTTATTGTGAAAAGGGAAATATTCTCAGACAAAAACTAGAAAGATACTTTCTGAGAAACTGCTTTGTGATTTGTGAATTCATCTCACAGAGTTATACGATTCTTTCCATGGAGCAGATTAGTAGCACTGTTTTTAAGGAATCTGAGAAGCAATATTTTAGATCACATTAAAGCCTATGGTGACAAAGGAAATATCCTCAGATAAAAACTATAATGAAGCTTTCTGAGAAAGTTCTTTCTGATGTTTGAATTCATCTCACAAAGTTACACCTTTCTTTTCATGGAGCAGTCTGGTAACACTGTTTGCGTGCAATCTGCAAAGGGATATTTGGGAGCACATTGAGGCCTAAAGTGAAAAAAGAAATATTATCAGATAAAAACTAGAAATAAGCTTTCTGAGAAACTGCTTTGTGATGTGTGAATTCATCTCAAAGAGATACACCATTCTTTTCATTGAGCAGTTTGATAAACAGTTTTCATGGATTCTGCAATAGGATATTTGGGAGAGCAGAGAAGCCTATGATGACAAAGGAAATATACTCAGATAAAAATCAAAAGAAGCTTTCTGAGAAACTGCTTTGTGACATGTGAATTCGTCTCACAGGATTACACTGCTCTTTTCATTGAGCAGTTTGCTAACACTGTTTTCTTGCAATCTGCAGTGGGATATTACAGAGTGCATTGAAGCTTTTGATGACAAAGGAAATGTACTCAGATAAAAACCAGAAAGAACCTTTCTGAGGAACTGCTTTGTGATGTGTGAATTCATCTTACAGATTTAAACCTTTCTTTTTGTGGAGAGATATGCTAACAGTATTTTCTTGGAATCTGCAATGGGATATTTCAGAGTGCATTGAAGCTTATGGTGAGAATGAAATTGTCCTCAGATAACAACTAGAAAGAAGCTTTCTGTGAAAGAGTTTTGTGATGTGTAAATTCATCTCACAGCGTTGCACCTTAGTTTGCATGGAGCAGTGTGCTAACACTGTTTTCTTGGCATCTGCAAAGGGATATTGGAAGTACAATGGGGCCTATGGTAAAAAAGGAAATATCCTCATATAAAAACTAGAGAGAAGCTTTCTGAGAAACTGCTTTGTGATGCGGTAATTAATTTCACTGAATTATATGATTCATTTCATGGAGGAGTTTGGTAGCAATGTTTTTGGGGAATCTGAAAAGGGATATTTTGGATCACATTGAAGCCTATGGTGACAAAGGAAATATCCTCAGATTAAAACTAGAAAGAAGCTTTCTGAGAAACTGCTTTGTGACTTTTTAATTCATCTCACAGAGTTACATGATTGTTTTCATGGAGCAGTTTGTTTGCAGTGTTTTTGGGGAATCTGAGAAGGGATATTTTGGATCACATTAAAGCCTATTGTCACAGAGGAATTATCCTCAGATAAAAACTAGAAAGAAGTTTCTGAGAAACTGCTTTGTGATGTGTGAATTCATCTCACTGTGTTGCACATTTCTTTTCATGGAACAATTTGGTAACACTGTTTTCATAGAATCTGCAAAGGGATATTTTGGCATGCATTGAGGCCTATGGTGATAAAGGAAATATCCTCAGATAAAAACCAGAAAGAAACTTTCTGAGAAACTGCTTTGTGATGTGTGAATTTATCTCACAGAGTTACACCGTTCTTATCATTCAGCAGTTTGATAACACTGTTTTTGTGGGATCTGCAATAGGATGTTTGGGAGCTCATTAAAGCCTGTGGTGACAAAGGAAATATTCTCAGATAAAAACCAAAAGAAGCTTTCTAAGAAATGTTTTGTGATGTCAGAATTCATCTCAAAGTGTTACACTGTTCTCTTTATTGAGCAGTTTGCTAACACTGTTTTCTTGGAATCTGCCATGGGATATTTTGGAGCACACTGAACCTTATGGTTCATGGAAATATCCTCAGACAAAAACTAGACAGAAGCTTTCTGAGAAACTGCTTTGTCATGTGCTAATTCATCTCACAGAGTTACCTGTTTCTTTTCATGGATCAGTTTAATAGCACCGTGTTGGGGGAATCTGAGAAGGGATATTTTGGATCACCTTGAAGCCTATGGTAAGAAAGGAAATATCCTCAGGTAAAAATTAGAAACAAGCTTTCTGAGAAATTTCTTTGTGATGTGTGAATTTTTCTCACAGAGTTACACCTTTCTTTCATGGAGGTGTTGGCTAACACTGTTTTCATGGAATCTGAAAAGGGACATTTGGGAGTGCATTGAGGCCTAGAGTGAAAAATGAAATATCCTCAGATAAAAACTATAAAGAAGCTTTCTGAAAAACTGCGTGGTGATGTGTGAATTCATTTAACAGTGTTACACCATTCTTTTCATTGAACAATATGATAAAACTGGTTTTGTGAAATTTGTATTAGGATACTTGAGAGTACATTGAAGATTATGGCGACATAGGAAATATCCTCAGATAAAAACCAAAATGAAACTTTCTGAGAAACTGTTTTGTTATGTGTGAATTTATCTCACAGAGTTACACCGTTCTTTTCATTGAGATGTTTGCTAACACTTTTTTCGTTGAATTGGCAATGGGATATTTGGGAGGGCATGGAGGAATATGGTGAAGAAGGAATTATCCTCAGATAAAAACTAGAAAGAAGCTTTCTGAGAAACTTCTTTGTGATGTGTGAATTTATCTCACAGAGTTACACCATTCTTTTCATTGAGAATTTTGCTAACTATTTTTTTGTTTAATCAGAAATGGGATATTCGGGAGCATATTGAGGAATATGGTGAAGAAGAATTATCCTCAGATTAAAAATAGAAAGAAGCTTTCAGAGAAACAGCTTTGTGATGGGTGAATTCATCTCACAGAGTTACAGCACTGCTTTCATGGAGCAGTTATGGTAGCACTGTTTGTGGGGAATCTGAGGAGAGATATTTTGAATTGCCTAGAAGCACATGGTGACAAAGGAAATACCCTTAGATAAAAACTAGAAACAAGCTTTCTGAGAAAGTTCTTTGCAATGTAGTAATTCATCTCACAGAGTTACACCTTCCTTTCATGGAAAAGTTTGCTAAAATTGTTTTTGTGGAGTCTGCAAAGGGATATTTGGGAGTGCATGGAGGCCTCTAGGGAAAAAGGAAATATCCTCAGATAAAAACTAGAAAGAAGCTTTCTGAGAAACTGCCTTGTGATGGGTTCATTCATCTCACAGAGTTACACCATTGTTTTCACCGAGCAGTCTGCTAACACTCTTTTCGTGGAATCTGTGTTAGGATATTTGGGAGCGCACTGAAGGCAAAGGTGACAACGGAAATATCCACAGGGAAAAACTAGAAAGAAGCTTTCTGAAAAACTGCTCTATCATTCGAGAATTCACCACACAGAGTTACTCGATTCCTTTCATGGAGAAGTTTATTAGTACTGTTTTTGGGGAATCCGAGAAGAGATATTTTGAATTACACTGAAGCCAATGGTGACAAAGGAATATCCTCAGATGAAAGGTAGAAAGGAGCTTTCTGAGAAAGGACTTTGTTTTGTGTGAACTCATCTCAAAGAGTTACACCTCAATTTTCATGTAGCAATTTCCTAACACTATTCTAGGGGAATCTGCAAAGGGATATTTGGGAGTGCATTGAGGCCTACGGTGAGAAAGGAAATATCCTCAGGAAAAGTTGAAGGAAGCTTTCTGAGAAACTCCTTTGTCATGTGTTAATTCATCTCATAGAGTTACACTGCTCTTTTCATGGAGCAGTTTGCTAACACTGTTTCCTTAGAATCTGCAATGGGTTATTTCTGAGCACATTGAAGCTTATGTTGATAAAGGAAATATTCTCACACAATAAATAGAAAGACAGTTTCTGAGAAACTGCTTTTTGATTTGTGAATTCATATCACAGAGTTACATGATCCTTTTCATGGAGCAGTTTTGTAGCACTGCTTTTGGGGAATCTGAGAATAGGTATTTTGGATCACATAGAAGCCTATGGTAGAAAAGAAAATGTCCTCAGATAAAAACTAGAATGAAGCTTTCTGAGAAAGGACTTTGTGATATATGATTTCATCTCACACCATTACACTTTTCTTTTCATGGAACAGTTTGCATAAACTGTTTTCATCGAATCTGCCATGGGATATTTGGGAGTGCATTGAGGCCTATAGTGAAAAAGGAAATATTCTCAGATAAAAACTGGAAATCAGCTTTCTGAGAAACTGCCTGTGATGTGTGAATTCATCTCAGAGAATTACAAGTATCTTTCAATTGAGCGGTTTGATTACACTTATTTCGTTTAATCTGCAATAGGATGTTGAGGAGTGCATTGAAGCCTAATGTGACAAAGGAAATATCCTCAGATAAAAACTAGAAGGATGTTTTCTGAGAACTGCTTTGTGATTTGTGAATTCATCTCACAGAGTTACACTCTTCTTTTCATTGCACAGTTTGTTAACACTATTTTCTTAGAATCTGCTAACGATATTTCATAGTGCGTTGAAGCTTATGGTGACAAAGGAAATATCCTCATATAAAACGTAGAAAGAAGCTTTCTGAGAAATCATTTTGTGACGTGATAATTCATCTCACTGAGTGACATGGTTCTTTTCATGGATCAGTTTGGTTGCACTGTTTTTAGGTAATCTGAGAAGCAATATTTTCGATCTCATTGAAACCTGTGGTGACAAAGGAAATATCCTCAGATAAAAACGTGGAAGATTTCTGAGAAACTGCTTTGTGATGCGTAAATTGATCTCACAGAGTTACACAATTCTTTTCATGGATTAGTTTGGTAGCTCTGCTTTTGGGGAATCTGAGAAGGGATACTTTGGATCATATTGAAGCCTGTGGTGACAAAGGAAATGCCCTCATATAAGAACTAGGAAAAAGCTTTCTGAGAAACCGCTTTAGGGTGTGTGAATTCATCTCACAAAGTTATACTGTTCTTTGCATTCAGCAGTTTGCTAACACTGTTTTCATGGAATATGCAATGAGATATTTCGGAGTGTATTGAAGCTTATGGTGACAAATGAAATATCCTCATACAAAAAAAATAGAAAGAAGCTTTCTGAGAAACTGCTTTGTGATTTGTGAATTCATCTCACAGAGTTACACTTTTCTTTCCATGGAGCAGTTTACCAACACTGTTTACATGGAATCTGCAAAGGGATATTTGGCAGCAACTTGAGGCCTATGGTGAAATAGGAAATATCCTCAGATAAAAACTAGAAAGAAGCTTTCTGAGAAACTGTTTTGTGATGTGTGAATTCATCTCAGTGAATTACATGGTTCTTTTCACTAAGCAGTTTGATATCACTGTTTTCATTTAATCTGTAGTAGGATATTTGGGAGCACATTGAAGCCTATGGTGAAGAAGGAAATACGCTGAGTTAAAAACTAGAAACAATCCTTCCAAGAAACTATTTTTGATGCGTGAATTCATCTCACAGAGTTACTCTGTTCTTTTCATTGAGCAGTTTGCTAACATTATTTTCTTGGAATCTGCAATTTGGTATTTTGGAGTGCATTGAAACTTATGGTGACAAGGGAAATATCCTCATATGAAAACTAGAAAGAAGCTTTCTGAGAAACTGCTTTGTGATGTGTTAACTCATCTCACAGAGTTACACGATTCTTTTCATGGATCAGTTTGGTAGTACTGTTTTTAGAATATCTGAGAAGGGATATATTGGATCACAGTGAAGCCTATGGTGACAAAGGGAGTATCCTGATAAAAACTAGAGAGAAGCTTTCTGAGAAATAACTTTGTGATGTGTGAATTCATCTCACAGAGGTACACCTCTATTTTCATGGGGGAGTTTGCTAATACTGTTTTCGTGGAATCTTCAATAGGATATTTGGGAGCACAATGAGGCCTGTGGTGACATAGGAATTATCCTCAGACAAACACCAAAATGAAGCTGTCTGAGAAACTACTTTGTGATGTGTGAATTCATCTCACAAAGTTACACCTCTATTTTCATGGAGCAGTTTGCTAACACTGTTTTTGTGAAATCTGCAAAGGTATATTTGGGAGTACATTCAGGCCTACAGTGAGAAATGAAATATCCTCAGATAAAAACTACAAGGAAGTTTTCTGGGAAACTGCTTTGTGATGTGTGAATTCAACTCACAGAGTTACACTGTACTTTGCATTGAGCAGTTTGCTTACACTGTTTTCTTGGAATCTACACTCTGATATTTCATAGTGCGTTGAAGTTTATAGTGACAAAGGAAATATGCTCATAGATAAACCAAGAAGAAGCTTTCTAAGAAACTGCTTTGTGATGTCTGAGTTCATCTCACAGAGTTACACTGTTCTTTTCATTTAGTAGTTTGATAACACTATTAATGTGGAATCTGCTATAGGATATTTAGGAGTGCACTGAAGCCTACGGTGACAAAGCATACATCCTCATAGAAAAAGGAAAAACAAGCTTTCTGAGAAACTATTTTTGATGATTGAATTCATCTTGCAGAGTTACTCTGTTCTTTTCATTGAGCAGTTTGCTGACATTATTTTCTTGGAATCTGCAATTTGATATTTTGGAATGCATCGAAAATTATGGTGACATAGGAAATGTCCTCATAGAAAAAGTAGAAAGAAGCTTTCTGAGAAACCACTTTGTGATGTGTTAATCCATCTCACAGAGTTACATGATTCCTTTCATGGATCATTTTGGCAGCACTGTTTTTGGGGAATCTGAAAAGGAATATTTTGGATCGCATTGAAGCCTATGGTGACAAAGGAAATATCCTCAGATAAAAATTAGAAAGAAGCTTTATGAGGAACTGTTTTGTGATGTGTAAATTCATCTCACAGAGTTACACCTTTCTTTCTTTGCATGGAGCTGTTGGTAACACTTTTTTCTTGCAATCTGCAAAAGGATATCTGGGAGCGTGTTGAGGCCTATGGTGAAAAACGAAATATCTTCAGATAAAAACGAGAAAGTAGCTTTCTGAGAAACTACTTTGTAACTTGTGAATTCATCTCACAGAGATACACAATTCTTTTCATGAATCTTTATGGTAGCACTGTTTTTGTGGAATTGGAGAAGGGATATTTTGGACCTCTTTGACGTCTATGGTGACTAAGGAAATATCCTCAGATAAAAACTAGAAAGAAGCTTTCTGTGAAACTGCTTTGTGATGTGTGAATTCATCTAGCAGAGTTACACTGTTCTTTCCAGGGAGCAGTTTGCTAACACTGTTTTCGTGGAATCTGCAAAGGGATATTTGTGAGCACATGGAGGCCTATGGTGAAAAAGGAAATATCCTCAGATAAAAACTAGAATGAAACTTTCTGAGAAGCTGCTTTGAGACGTGTGCATTCATCTCACCGAGTGACACTGTTCTTTTCATTGAGTAGCTGGCTAACAATATTTTCGTGGAATCTGCAAAGGTGTATTCTATAGCACATGGAAGCTTAAGGTGACAAAGGAAATACCCTCATACAAAAACTAACATGAAGCTTTCTGAGAAATGGCTTTGTGATGTCTTAATTCCTCCCACTGAGTTAAATGATTTTTTTCTAGAACAGTTTTGTAGCACTGTTTTGGGGAATCTGTGATGGTATATTCTGGATTGCATTGAAGCCTATGGTGACAAAGGAAATATCCTCAGATAAAAAATAGAAATAAGCTTTCTGAGAAAGTTCTTTCTAATGTGGGAATTCATCTCACAGAGTTACACCTTTCCTTTCATGAAGCAGTTTGCTAACACTGTTTTCTTGGAATCTGCAAAGGGATATTTTTGAGCTCATTGAAGCTTATGGTGACAAAGGATATATCCTCATATAAAAACTAGAAAGAAGCTTTCTGAGAAACTGTTTTGTGATGTTTGAGTTCAACTCACAGAGTTACACTGCAAATTGCATTGAGAAGTTTGCTAACACTGTTTTCATGGAATCTGCAGTGGGATACTTCAGAACACATTTAGGATTATGGTGACAAAGGAAATATCCTCAGACAAAAATGAGAAAGCAGCTTTCTGAGAAACTGCTTTGTGATATGTGAATTCATCTCACAGAGTTACACGATTCTTTTCATGGAGCTGTTTGTTAGCACTGTTTTTGGGGAATCTGAGAAAGGATATATTTGATCACTTTGAATCCTATGGTGACAAAGGAAATATCCTCAGATAAAAACTAGAAAGAGTCTTTCTGAGAAAGTACTTTATGGTGTCTGAATTCATCTCACAAGGTTACACCATTCTTTTCAGGGAGCAGTTTGCTAATGCTGTTTTCGTTTAATCTGCAAAGGGATATTTGGGAGTGCATTGAGGCCTATGGTGGAAAAGGAAATATACTCTGACAAAAACTAGAAAGAAACTTTCTGAGAAACTGATTTGTGATGTGTGAATTCTTCTTACAGAGTTACACCATGCTTTTCATTGAGAAGTTTGATAATACTGTTTTTGTGCAATCTATAATAGGATGTTTGGGGGCACAATGAAGCCTATGGTGACAAAGGAATTATCCTCAGATAAAAACCAAAAGAATCTTTGAAACTGCTTTGTGATGGGTGAATTCATCTCACAGAGTTACATTGTTCTTTTCATTGAAAAGTTTGTTAAAACATTTTTTTGTGGAAACTGCAATGGGATATTCAGGAGTACATTGAAGAATATGGTGAAAAAGAAAATTTAATCAGATAAAAACTAGAAAGAGGCATTCTGTGAAACTGCTTTGTGATGTGTGAATTCATCTCACAGAGTTACACCCTTTTTTCCATGGAGCAGTCTGGTAGCACTCTTTTTGGGGAATCCGAGAAGGGATATTCTGGTTCGTGTTTAAGCCTATGGTGACAAAGGTAATATCCTAAGATAAAAACTAGAAAGAAGGTTTCTGAGAAACTTCTTTGTGATGTGTATATACATCTAACGGAATAACACCATTTATTTCATAGAGCAGCTTTCTAACACTGTTTTCATGGATTCTCCAAAGGGATATTTTTGAGCGAGCTGAATCCTATGCTGAAAAAGGAAATATCTTCAGATAAAAACTAGAAGGAAACTTTCTGAGAAACTGCTTTGTGACGTGTGAATTCATCTGACAGAATTATACCATTCTATTCATGGAGAAGTTTCCTAACAGATTTGTTGTGCAATCTGCAATGGGATATTCTGAAGCACATTGAAGAACATGGAGAAAAAGGAAATATCCTTACATAAAAAACTAGAAACAAGCTTTCTGAGAAACTGCTTTGTGATGTGTGAAATTATGTCACAGGGTTACACCACTCTTTCCATGGAGCAGTTTGGTAGCACTGTTTTTGGGGAATCTGAGAAGTGATTTTTTGAATTGCATTGAAGCCTATGGTGACAAAGGAAATATCCTCAGATAAAAACTACAAAGAAGCTTTCTGAGAAACTGTTTTATGATGTGTGAATTTTTTATTGAGTAGTTTGCTAACACTGTTTTCTATGAATATTCAATGGGATTTTTTGGAGTGCATTGAAGCTTATGGTGTCATAGGAAATATGTTCATGGAAAAAGAAGAAAGAAGCTTTCTGAGAAATTGCTCTGTGATGTGTTAATTCATCTCACAAAGTTACACAATTCTTTTCATAAATCAGTTTTGTAGCACAGTTTATGGGGAATCTGAAAAGGGATATTTTGGATTGCATTGTAGCCTATTTTAACAAAGAAAATATCCTCAAATAAAAACTACAAAGAAGATTTCTGAGAAAGTTCTCTGTGAGGTGTGAATTCATCTCAGAGTTACACCTTTCTTTACATGGAGCTGTTTGCTAACACTGTTTTTGTCGAATCTGCAAAGGGATAATTTGGAGCGCATTTTGGGCTATGGTGAAAAACTAAATATCCTCAGGTAAAAATTAGAAAGAAGCTTTCTGAGAAACTGCATTGTGATGTGTGAATTAATCTCACACAATTACATCGTACTTTTCATTGAGCAGCTTGTGAACACTGTTTTCATGCAATCTGCAAAGGGACATTTGGGAGTGCATTGAGGCCTAGAGTAAAAAAGGAAATATCATCAAAGAAAAACTAGAAAGAAGCTTTCTGAGAAACTGCTTTGTGGTTTGTGAATTCAAATCACAGAGTTACATTTTTCTTTCCATGGAACTGTTAACTAACACTATGGAATCTGCAATAGAATATTTGGGAGTACATTGAAGTCTATCATAACAAAGGAAATATCCTCACATAAAAACTAGAAAGAAGCTTTCTGAGAAACTGCCTTGTGATGTGTGAATTCATCTCACAGAGTTACACCATTCTTTTCATTGCGCTGTTTAATAACACTGCTTTTGTGGAATCTGCGGTAAGATATATAGGAGTACATGGAAGCCTATGGTTACAAAGGAAATATCCTCAGATAAAAAACAAAAACAAGCTTTCTGAGAAATTGCTTTGTGATATGTGAGCTCATCTCACAAAGTTACATTGTTCTTTTCATTGATCCATTTGCTAAGACTGTTTTCTTGGAATCTGTAAGGGGATATTTTAGAGAGCATTGAAGCTTATGATGACAAAGGAAATATCCTCAGACAAAAACTAGATAGAAACTTCCTGAGAAACTGTTTTTGATTTGTGAATTCAACTCACAGAGTTGCATCATTCTTTTCATTGAGCCATTTGATCACACTCTTTGCTTGGAATCTACAAAGGGATATTTTGGAGTACATTGAGGCCTGTGGTGACAAAGGAAATGTCCTCAGATAAAAACTAGGAAGAAGCTTTCTGAGAAACTACTTTGTGATGTGTGAATTCATCTCACAGAGTTACACCTCTCTTTTCCTGGAGCAGTTTGCTAACACTGACTTTGTGGAATCTGCAATAATATACTTGGGAGCTCACTGAAGCCTATGGTGACAAAGGAAATATCCTCAGACAGAAACCAAAAAGAAGCTTTCTGAGAAGCTGCTTTGTGATGTGTGAATTCATCTCACAGACTTTCACCTTTCTTTTCATGGAGCTGTTTGCTCACACTATTTTCGTGGAATCTGCAAAAGTATATTCGCAATCGAATTGAAGCCTATGGTGAAAAAGGATATATCCTCAGACAAAAACTAGAAAGAAACTTTCTGCGAAACTCTTTGTGATATGTGAATTCATCTCATGGTGTTACACTGTTCTTTTCATGGAGCAGTTTAGTAGCACTGTTTTTCGGGAATCTGAGATGTTATATTTTGGATGGCTTTGCAATCTATGGTGACAAAGGAAATATCCTCAGTTAAAAACTGGAAAGAAGCTTACTGAGAAACTGCTTTGTGATGTGTGAATTCATCTCTCAGAGTTACACCATTATTTTCATTGAGCTGTTTGATAACATTGTTTTCGTGCAATCTGCAATGGGCTATTTGGGAGCACATTGAGGCCTAGTATGAAAAAGGAAATATCTTCAGACAATAATTAGATAGAAACTTCCTGAGAAACAGCTTTGTGTTTTGTGAATTCATCTCACAGAGTTACACTGTTCTTTCCCTTGAGCAGTTTGCTAACACTGTTTTCTTGCAATCTGCAATGGGATACTTCAGAGTGCAATTTTAGCTTATGGTGACAAAGGAAATACCCTCATATAAAAACTAGAAAGAAGCTTTCTGAGAAACCATTTTGTGAGGAGTTAATTCATCTCACAGTGTTACACTATTCTTTTCATGGATCAGTTTTGTGGCACTGTTTTTGGGGAATCTGAGAAGGGATATTTTGGATTGCATTGAAGCCTGTGGTCACAAAAGAAATATCCTCAAATAAAAACAAAACAAAAAAAAAAAAAAAACTTTCTGAGAAACTACTTTGTGATGTGTGAATTCATCTCACAGAGTTAAACTTTACTTTTCATTGAGCAGTTTCCTAACACTTTTTTCTTGGAATCTGCAATGGGATATTTCAGAGTGCATTGAAGCTTATGATGACAAAGTAAATGCCCTCATATAAACACTAGAAAGAACTTTCTGAGAAACCGTTTTGTGATGTGATAATTCATCTCACAGAGTTACACAACACTTCTCATGGAGCAGTTTGGTAGCACTGTTTTTTGGGAATCTTTAATTGATATTTTTTATTGCAATGAAACCTATGGTGACAAATGATATATCCTAAGATAAAAACTTTGAAGCAGCTTTCTGAGAAAGTTCTTTGTGATATGCGAATTTATCTCACAGAGTTACACGTTTCTTTTCATGGAGCAGTTTACTAACACTGTTTTCATGCAAATGACAAACTGATATTTCCGAGTGCCTTCAGGCCTGTAATGAAAAAGTAAACATCCCCAGAGAAATACTAGAAAGAAGATTTCTGAGAAAGTTCTTTGTGTTATGTCAATTCATCTTACAGAACTACACCTTTCTTTCATGGAGCAATTTGCTAACACTGTTTTTGTGGAATTTGCAAAGGGATATTTGGAAGCACATTGATTCCTTTAGTGAAAAAGGAAATATCCTCATTATCCTTTATCTAAGATAAAACCTAGAACAAAGCTTTCTGAAAAACTGCTTTGTGATATGTAAATTCATCTCACAGAGTTACACCATTCTTTTCACTGAGCAGTTTGATAACACTGTTTTTGTGGCATCTGCAATAGGATATTTGGGAGCGTATTGAAGCCACAAAGGATATATCCTCAGATAAAAACCAAAAAGAAGCTTTGTGAGAAACTGCTTTGTGATGCATGAATTCATCACACAGAGTTACACTCTTCTTTTCATTGTCCAGTTTGTTAACACTGTTTTCTTGGAATCCACAATGAGGTGTTTCAGAGCTCTTTGAAGCTTATACTGACAAAGGAAATATCCTGATACTAAAAGTATAAAGAAACTTTCTGAGAAACTGCTTTCTGATTTCTGAATTCATCTCACAGAGTTACACTCTTCTTTTCATGAAGCTGTTTTTTAGAACTGTTTTGGGGGAATCTCAGAAGGGATATTTTAGATTGCATTGCAGCCTACGGTGACAAGGAAAATATCCTCAGATAAAAAATAGATGGAAGCTTTCTAAGAAAATTCTTTGTGATGTGTGAATTCATCTTACAGAGTTAGTGTTCTTTGCATTGAGCAGCTTGATAATATTGTTTTCTTGGAATCCACAATAGGATATTTCAGAGAACATTTTAAGCTTATGGTGACAAAGGAAATACCCTCATATAAAAACTAGAAAGAATCTTTCTCAGAAATCATTTTGTGATGTGTTAACTCATCTCACAGAGTTACATGAATCTTTTCATGGATCAGTTTGGTAGGACTGTTTTTGGGGAATCTGAGAAGGGACATTTTGGATCACATTGAAGCCTATGGTGACAAAGGAAGTATCTTCAGATAAAAGATATAAAGAAGATTTCTGAGAAACTCCTTTGTGATTTGTCAACTGATGTCCCAGAGTTACACCTTTCTTTCCATGGAGCAGTTTGGTAGCACTGTTTTTGTGAATCTGAGTAGGGATATTTTGCATTGCACTGAAGCCTCTGGTTACAAAGCAAATATCTTCAGTTAAAATCCAGAGAGAAGCTTTCTGAGAAACTTCTTCATGATGTGTGAATTCATCTCACAGAGTTACACCTTTCTTTTCATGGAGAAGTTTTCTAACACTGTTTTCCTGGAATCTGCAAAGGATATTTAGGAGCATCTTGAGGCCTAAATAGAAAAAGGAAATATCCTCAGATAAAAACCAGAAAGAAACTTTCTGATAAACTGCTTTGTGATTGGTGAATTCATCTCACAGAGTTACACAGTTCTTTGCTTGAGCAGTTCGCTTACACTGTTTTCTTGGAATCTGCAATCTGATATTTCAGAGCGAGTTGAAGCCTATGGTGTCGAAGGTAATATCCTCAGATAAAAACTAGAAAGAAGCTTTCTGAGAAACTTCCTTATGATGTGTGAATTCATCTTGCAAAGTTACCCCTTTCTTTTCATGAAGCCGTTTGGTAACACTGTTTTTGTGGAATCTACAAAGGCATATTTGGGGGTGCATAGGGTCGAGTGGCAAAAAAGGAAATATCTTCAGGTAAAAACTGGAGAGAAGCTTTCTGAGAAACTCCTTTGTGAAGTGTCCATTCATCTCATAGATCTAAACATTACTGTTGAGGGAGCACTTTGGCATCCTTAGTTTTGTGGTATCTGAGAAGGGATACATGGGAGCACATGAAGTCTTTGGTGGAAAAGGAAATATCCTCAGATAAAAACTAGAAAGAAGCTTTCTGAGGAAGTTGTTTGTGATGTGTGAATTCATCTCAGAGAGTTACACCTTAATTTTCATGGAGCAGTTTGCTAACACTGTTTTCATGGAATCTGCAAAGGAATAGTTGGGAGCACATTGAAGTCTATAGCAAATAAGGAAATATCCTCAGATAAAAACTAGAAAGAAGCTTTCTAAGAAAGTGGTTTGTAATGTCTGAATTCATCTAACAGAACTACATTGTTTTTTCATTCAGCAGTTTGCTAGCACTATTTTCGTGGAATCTGCAATAGGATATTTGGGAGCACATTGAAGTCTCTGTTTACAAAGGAAATATCCTCAGGTAAAAACCAAACAGAAACTTACTGTGAAACTGCTTTGTTATGTGTGAAATCATCTCACAGAGTTACAAAGTTCTTTTCACTGAGAAATTTGCTAACACTTTTTTCGTTTAATCTGCAATTGGATATTCAGGAGCACATTGAGGAATATGGTGAAAATGAAAATATTCTCAGATGAAAACTAGAAAGAAACTTTCTGAGAAACAGCTTTGGGATGTTTAAATTCATCTCATAGTGTTACACCATTCTTTTCATGGAGCTGTTTGGTAGCACTGTGCTTTTGGTATCTGAGAAGGGATGTTTTGGATCCCAATGAAAACTAGGTTGACAAAGGAAAGATCCTCAGATAAAAACTTGAAAGAAGCTTTATGAGAAAGTTCTTTGTGATCTGTGAATTTATCTCACAGAGTTACACCTTTATTTTCATGGAGCAGTTTGCTAACACTGTTTTCGTGGAATCTGCAAAGGGATATTTGGGAGTGCATTGAGGCCTATGGTCGAAAAGGAAATATCCTCAAATAAAAACTTGGAAGAATCTTTCTGAGAAACTGCTTTCTGATGTTAATATTCATCTCATAGAGATAAATCATCCATTTCATTGAGCAGTTTGGTAACACTATTTTTGTGGAATATGCAAGGGATATTCAGGTGTGGAGAGGGTCCAATGTTGAAGAAGGAAATATCTTCAGGTAAAAGGTTGAGAGAAAGTATCTGATAACTCCTTTGTGATTTGTGCATTCACCTCATAGAGGTAAAGTTTTCTATTAAGAGAGCAGTTTGGCATCACGGTTTTTGTGGTGTCTGAGAAGGGATATTTGGGAGTGCATGGAAGCCAATGGAAAAGGATATATCCTGAGAAAAAAACTAGAAAGAAACTTTCTGAGAAATTTCTTCGTGATGGGTGAATTCATCATGCAGAGTTACAGCTTTGTTTTCCTTTAGCAGTTTGGTAGCATGGTTTTTATGAATCTGCAAAGGGATATTCAGGAGCTCCTAGAGGCCTACATTGAAAATGGAAATAACTTCAGATAAAAACTAGAGAGAAACTTTTCAAGAAATGGTTTTGTGATATGTGTATTCATCTCAAAGAATTTAATGTTTTTGTTGATCACGCAGTTCAGCATCACTGTTTTTGTGGTATCTGAGAGGAGTTATTTTTGAGAACATTGAAGCCTATGATGAAAAAGGAAATATCCTCAGATTTAAATTAGAAAGAAGCTTTTTCAGAAACTACTTTGTGATGAGTGTATTCATCTCACAGAGTTACACCTTTCTTTTCATTGAGCAGTTTGGTAACACTGCTTTTGTGGAATCTGCAAAGGGATATTCGGGAGTGCATAGAGTCCAATGGCGAAAAAGGAAATATCTTCAGTCAAAAAGTGGAGAGAAGCTTTCTGAGAAACTCCTTTGTAGTGTGTGCATTCATCCCATAGAGCTAAACGTTTCTGTTGAGGGAGCAGTTTGGTATCACAGTTTTTGTGGTGTCTGAGACAGGATATTTGGGAGCACATGAAGCCTGTGTTGGAAAAGGAAATATCCTCAAATAAAAACAAAAAGGAAGCTTTCTGAGGAATGTGTTTGTGATGTGTGAATTAATCTTATGGAGTTACACCTTACTTTTCATTGAGCAGTTAGCTAACACTGTTTTTGTGGAACCTACAAAGGGATATTTGGTAATGAGTTGAGGCCTATGGTGATAAAGGAAATATCCTCACAAAAAAATTAGAAATAAGTTTTCTGAGAAACTGCTTTGTGTTGCGTGAATTCATCTCACAGAACTACACCACTCTTTTCCTGGAACAGTTTGGTAGCACTGTTTTTGGGGAATCTGAGAAGGGATATTTTGAATCGCATAGAAGCCTGTGGTTACAAAGGAAATATCCTCAGATAAAAACTAGAAAGACGGTTGCTGAGAAAGTTTTTCATGATGTGTGAATTCATTTCACAGAATTACACCTTTCTTTTCATGGAGCCATTTGCTCAAACTGTTTTTGTGGAATCTGACAAGGGTTATTTGGAAAAGCATTGAGACATATGGTGAAAAAGGAAATATTCTCAGATAAAAATCAAAAAGAAGCTTTCTGTAAAATTGCTTTGTGATGTGTGAATTCATCTCACAGAGTTACCAAGTTCTTTTCATTGAGAAGGTTGCTAATGCTTTTTTCATAGAATCTGCAATGGGATAATCTGGAGAAAATTGAGGAATATGGAGAAAATAGAAATATGTGCAGTAAAAATCTAGAAGGAAGTGATCTGAGAAACAGCTTTGTGATGTGTGAATTCATCTCACAGAGTTACACCATTCTTTTCATAGGACTGTTTGGTAGCACTGTTTTTGGGGAATCTTAGAAGGGATATTTTGGATCGCATTGAAGCCTAGGGTGACAATGGAAATATAATCAGATAAAAACTAGCAAGGACCTTTCTGAGAAACTTCTTGGTGATGTGTGTATTCATCTCATAAAGTAGCACCTTTCTTTTCATGTAGTTGTTTGCTGACACTGTTTTTGTGGAATCTACAAAATGATATTTGGGAGCGAGTTGAGACCTATGGTGAAAAAGGAAATATTCTCAGATAAATGCTAGAAGGAAACTTTCCGAGAAACTTCTTTGTGATATTTGAATTCATCTCACAGAGTTACACCACTCTTTTCATGGAGTTTGCTAACCCTGTTTCTGTGGAATCTGCAATAGGATATTTTGGAGTGCATTGAAGCCTTTGGTGACAAAAGAAATTACATCAGACAAAAAAAAAAAAAAAAAGCAGCTTTCTGTGAAACTGCATAGTGATGTGTGAATTCACCACACAAACTTACACCTTTATTTTCATGGCACAGTTTGGTAGCACTCTTTTTGGGGAATCTGAGAAGGGATATTTGGATCACATTGAAGCCAATGGTGACAAAGGAAATATCATCAGACAAAAACTAGAAAGAAGCCTTCTGAGAAACTGCATTGTAATGTGTGAATATCTCTCTCAGAGTTACACTTTTCTTTTCATTGAGCATATTGCTAACACTATTTTCTTGGAAAGTGCAATGGGATATTTCTTAGTGCAATGAAGCTTATGGTGACAAACGAAATATCCTCAGATAAAAACTGGAAATAAACATTCTGAGAAATTACTTTGTGATGGGTTAATTCATCTCACAGAGTTACACTCTTCTTTTCATTGAGCAGTCTGCTAACACTGTTTTTGTGGAATCTGCATTAGGATATTTGAGAGTGCATTGAAGCCTATGGGGACAAAGGAAATATCCTCAGATAGAAACCAGAAAGAAGCTTTCTGAGAGACTGCTTTGGATGTGTGAATTCATCTCACAGAGATTCACGATTCTTTTCATGGATCACTTTGTTAGCACTCTTTGGGGGATCTGAGAAGGGATATTTTGGATTGCATTGAAGTCTAGATGACAAGGAAATATCATCAGTTAAAAAGTGGAAATAAGCTTTCTGAGAAACTGCTTTGTGATGTGTGAATTCACTACACAGAGTTACACCGTACTTTTCAGAAAGCAGTTTGCTAACTCTCTTTATGTGGAATCTGCACAGGGATATTTGGGAGCACTTTGAGGACTATGGTGACAAAGGAAATATCCTCAGATAAAAACCAAAAAGATGCCTTCTGAGAAACTGCTTTGTGATGTGTGAATACATCTCACAGAGTGACAATGTTATTTCCATTGAGCAGTCAGCTAACACTGTTTTCTTGGAATCCGTAAAGGCATATTTCTCAGTGCATTGAAGCTTACAGTGACAAAGGAAATATCCTCAGAGAAAAACTAGAAAGAATGTTTCTGAAGAACTGTTTTC